>NW_028098001.1:8039466-8314466 GCF_014824575.4 Sturnira hondurensis | reverse complement strand
CAGCCCTCATAACCAAAAATTACTGTACACAAAATGTTAATAACTGTGGAAGAGAGTATAGTGCATAAGAGTGAAAATCCTAGGGCCAGATTGCCTTGGTTCAAATCCAATTTCACTACTTACTAGCTGTGTGGGACTGACCTTAGGCAAGTTTACCTCTGTTCCTGTTTCCTCATCTCAAATTGGGTAATAGAGGACTCAACTCAAAGGAACACAATGAGGAGTAAATAGAAATGTACTTCAATTAAAAAAAGAGAAAAATCAGTGAATCACTGCAGCAAGTTCAAGTACAAGTATCCATGCAACCAATCTTTTTTGACCTGTTCTCCTTTTCAAATATGAAAACATACTGACATGCCCCATCTTTTATTTAGTATTACCTCCATCTATCAAGTCATAACTGTAACTGCTGTAATCACATATTATATAATCTCCCACACTTAGTCTGCCACTACTCCAATAAACTACAGTACGATAACTGTCTTCTGAAGGAGATGAGTATTTTCACTGCAAATAGTATGCTAAGAGGTTTGAGATATACAGCACTAGCTTCCCCTTCAAAACCTAGTTCTTTGTAGTCTTCCTTTTATACTACCCAAGTATAAAGAACACCTTCTAGAACACAAGCATAGAAGATCACTTAGATAACAATAGTGTAAGGCATCTTAAATAATTTAATCCAAATCACTTTAAAACTAAAGACTAAGGCCCAGAATTTACCAATTTGAATAACTGCACAACCAACTGCATAAACTAAACTTAATTACTTCTCTAATTATGTAACAAATATAAGTAGAAGTCTCCCACCTCCTCTTTTGTATCCACATAAGGCAATGGACAGAACATTGGCCTGATATAGTTAAGTACAGTGATTACTGTTCCTACTTCTAACAGCAATTACTCCCTTTCCTCCTTAGAAATCAATTGCCAATCAGTATTTTAAAATTGCAGACTTCTTTCACACCTACCTCAGTTCCTTCACTGTCTTAATGAGCAGATATTCCTTTACAGGTATGCTAAAAAGATCCAATTAGTACAAATTACAGTTTTCTTATCTCAGCAACTGTTGTTTGCTTATTTAACCACACTCGTTTCATTTTTCAAAACCCATGTATAGTACATGAAATCTTTGGGGTGGCCAAAGGCACTATCAGTCTCTTTCTGGTACATAGGAAGCAGAGTTTATCGTAATTGAAGATTTAATATTGCCTACCTCTGAGAAAAGACTCTCTACCCTTTAACAAAATGTATTATTAACACTTTTGGTCAGCTAATACTTGAAACAAATATTCAGGAGCACATGCTGAAAATAAAGTAGGAAAGAACCTGGAATGATTTCCATTTATTATATAAATTTCAATGATTTAGAATTATGATTATTTTCACATTATGGTAACAGCAAGAGCTCAATAACCTCTCTTGAGATTCTTGGCATTTCTCTGTGCCTCAAAGTTTTCAAGTCTTTAAAAGGTAAAGACATGTTAATGGATTTGTTTATCAGGTTTTGAGCAACACCTGTTATTTACCAGTTAATCTATCGACATTAAAACTCATACAACTTTCACTTACATTTGATTCTTTGCTGCTTGCCTCTGAGCTTTTCTTTCTTTCCTTTTCTGATCTGGTGGCTTAGCAAAAACAATTTCAATATTTTCTCCCTCCAAGTCCTTGCCATTCATTTCTTCCATAGCCTTAAAAAATGAATTATTGATCAATATAAAAGGAATTTAAATCAATTATGATTGAAGTCTTAAAAACATCATTTATCATCAGTGTTGGAAAGATGGAAGAAAATAGGTTAGATTTTTTTTTTAAAGATCCAGCTCTTCAACAAATTATGTTTTTGATTTAGTCAGGTATATAATTTGCTAAGGCCAATAAAGTTTAGTATGTATGAGTAAAGTATGAGTTGATTACATGACCTGAGTTTCCTTCAATTTTTTAAAAACATTCTGATTCTGGGATGACTAAAAATAGTTAGCCCACTTCAGTCTTCACTGATCTGGCTCAGTGGTTGGGTGTTGTCCTGCAAAGCCAAAGTTCACCAGTTCGATCCTGAGTCAGGGCGCACAACTAGGTTTCAGGTCTGATCCCTGGGTTAGGTAGGGACCTATGAGAGGCAATGGCCACTCCCTCTCTTTCTCCCTCCCTTCCCCTCTTTCTAAAAATAAATAAAAATCTTTTAAAAAGTTAATAAATAAGCATCCACTTTGATGCTTATAATTCCTTATAATCTATCAAATCTATCAGTTATTTACCTTAACAGCACCATCTCGTTCATCAAAATGAATGAAAGCATAATCTTTTAATTTCTTCACTCGTTCCAGTTTCCCAAACTGACTAAATGCCTTTTCTAAAATCTCTTCTGTTACAGTATTGGCAAGGTTGCGTACAAACAGCACTTTTACCTGAAATGTAAGAAAAAACAGAAACTCTGTATTTCCAAAGGTTTCAATTTTCAAACCACCACCACCCTATCCTGCAAAGTTAACTTTAGTCACAATCCATCAGGAGGAAAAAAAAAAAGCAAAACTGTTTTCAACTCATTTGGGTAAATACCAAGGAATGCTAACAGGTGGATCTAATGAGCAAAAAACCTGAACAGGTATCTCCACAAAAAAGACACACAAATGATAAATAGGCATATGATGAGATGCTCAACATCATGTGATTAGGAAACCATGATTAACAGTGAGCTACCACTACATACCTATTAGAATGGTCAAAATCCAAAACATTTACCATCACCAAATGCTGCTGAGGATATGGAGCAACAGGAACATTGCTGGTAGGAATGCAAGATGGTATAAACAATTTGGAGAGCAGCTACTAACAAACTATCCATATTATACTCCTTGTTATTTACACAAAAGAGCTGAAAATACTTACACACAAAAATGTGCATGTGTATGTGTACAGCAGCTTTACTCTTAATTGCCAAAACTTGTGAACAACCAAGATATCCTTTTGTAGGTAAATGGATAAACTGTGGTACATCCAGACAATGGAATTGTTATTTAGTGTTATATGAGCTATCAAGCCATGAAAGACATGAAAGAAACAAATGCATATAACTTTAAAAAGCTACATACTTTATGATTCTAAGTATCCAGCTATGTGACACTTTGAAAAAGACAAAACTATGGACAGTAAAAATATCAATAATTGCCAGGGGTTAGAAGAGAGGGAATGATGAATAGGCAAATCAAGGAGATTTTTAAGACAGCAAACCTATTCTGTATGATACTATAATGGTAAATACATGTCACAAATTGGTCAAACTCAGAGAATGTACACCATCAAGAATGAATCCCAATGTAAACTACCGACTTTGAGTTATACTGTCAGTACAGGTTCACTGATTGTAAAAAATGTATAAATCTGATGTAAATGATAGTGGGGGGGAGGCCGCTCATTGTGGGCAAGGGATATATGGTAACTCTGTACCTTCTGCTCAAAAAAGACCACATGCGTAATAGTTATTAAATAATTATTTTCCAACTACAACAGAGGTGGCTATTTACTAACAATGTAAATACCAACCCCTCTGAAATAGCTGTTGAAAATTTAACAGTTAATGCAGGTGGTCAAAAACTAATTAGGACCAGCTTTTAAAAATCTCAGCTAAGGGGAAAGATAGTGTTCAAAACATTAAGATAAATTTTCAATCCTGAAAACTCATCAAAAGTACAATTATAAAATGTGATCTTTTTGACTAAGGAACATTATCATTTGCTCCTAGAATACTTAAAAAGCATCCACATTTCTTCATCCAAAGTGTTAACCCAATAAGAGTTTAAAAAGCCAGAGGAAAAAAGAATCCTAAGCAGCTGTTCTGAAGACTCCTCGTCCTGCCCCTGGCTGTTGTGGCTCAGTGAATTGAACACTGGCCCACAAACCAAAAAGTCACCAGTATTTTCTATCAGGGCACATGCCTGGTTGCCGGCCAGGTCCCCATTGGGGCTTGCAAGAGGCAAGTGTTTCATTCATGTTTCTCTCACACATCCTTGTTTCTTTCCCCTTTCTTTCTCCCTCACTTCTCTTCCTTTCTAAAAATAAATTGAAAAAAGTTATCCTTTAAAAAAAGTTACCACGTAGACACTGGCATTTCACTCATCTCTTGATTTAAGTGAACTTAATTGTACTTCCTGGCCTGTAACCATTAAAGGAGATTCTTAAAGGACAAAGGGTAAAATAACTGCAAACTGTATTACTAAGTAAAGTATTGACTCGAGATGTTTGTTCTCATAGAATGTCTCAACTGACTGCTGAAGCAGGTAACTAATAATAGATAAACCTTGTAAGTGCAGCAGCTCTGCTGAGGCCAGTACATCCACTATTTTTAGAAGTAGGACTTTTAACACAAAAGTCACCCAAGCTAATAGCGCCATTCAAAAACTCAAAAGAGATTGCTCTAGAAATCCATACAAAAATGAAGTAAACCATTTCCGCAGCATGTAGGGTAACTACTTTATCATGAGTGTGATAGCTACACCATTATGGTCAGGTTTCCTCAAATAAACTCTGTGGTCACTTTTCATGCTCTGTTGTGTGCAACAGTATTCCATGGTCCCATTTCTGGTATTGTGGCCTTAATAAAGAACACTTTTCACTTTCAAAAATGTGGTTTTAAAAAAGTACACAATAGTTTTGTAAGTCCCCCCATCCCCAAAACCTCCCCCTCCCATCAACTGCTCAAAAAATTTTAACTTGACTCCATTTACCTTTGCCATAACCTCAGGATCAGGATCTTCTATAGGATCAGCCCATTCAACAGTTCCAACATTTCCCCAGACCTTGACTTTACCACTCATTAACCTACGCCTTGCCTGAGCAGCTGTTTTATGATCTTCATATTCAAGAAAGCAAAAACCTCTGTTTTTTTTCTTGTCATCTGGTTGGTGGTATAAAATGACGTCTGTAAGACCCTCTGAAAGTAAGCAACCATTCCAGAAAAATTAGATAAAATAACAAAAACAAGTAGATCAAAGGATTTATTTTTCTAATACTTGAACATCAACATAAAAAATAATCACTTATCTTTACAGGGGACTCAACAGATAATTTACCTTTCCAAAACTCTTTCAAATATTTCCAACACAGAAAAAAAAAAAAAACCACGTTCTTTTTAATTAGATCTAAGGCCAATTTTGCTTCCATTAATGAGAGGCATAAAATCTTTACATAGTTGCTTTGTAAAATGGCAGTATAGGTCAGATATGGTTAGAAATTTTTCTTGTTATGCAAATGAACACTAAAAACTTTTTAAATGATACTTTTCTAGCCTCAGGTATTGATTAGCTTTATTTAAAATGAAGTAGAACATACCAGTTATTATATAAAAATTTCAAAAGTTCCTTGAGACTAGTAACAAGCTGATAATTTGTTAAAATATTCTAGGTAGACAAAAAAAAATTTTAAATAAAAGCAGTCTGTCATTCCATAACTGTTATAAAATGCTTTACAGTTCAAAGAAATTGCACCGTATTGACAATGCGGAAAAAGTCAAACCATTACACACTCATATCAAACAATCCTACTAAGAATGTCAACTACCACCTAGAAATGCATATGAACAAAGAAATACAATACTCCAAAACAGGGATGCACAACGATTCTGCAAACTGAATTCAAATCCCAGTTGCATTCCTTACTAACTACATAACATTCAGGTTATTTCCCCAAACCTTATTGTGCCTGTTTTCCTTACTTCATATGGGTGTAGTGAAAATACAATTAGTCAATAAATGTAGTGTTTAAAACAGTGCTTGTCACACAGAAGTACGCAATTACCTTCAGTATTAAAAGTTGCACCTCCTTCCAAATAAATCCAACTTACCTGTTACTTTGCTAAATTCTTCAAGAATCTGTTCCTTGGTTTTACTCTTAGGAATAGAGCCCACAAAAAGCCTATTGTTGGCAACCGAGATGCAGACACCAATGTGTTTTCCAGAACGAATTTCATGATTATTATACTGAAAGGGGAAAATGTACACCATGTTTTCAAAATACTTACAATATCCTATCTTAAGTGCTTATTAGAGAGATATGCACATCCCATACACAAACACAAAATCTTTTAAACAAATTAAAATTTTAACACTATGTTTCTCAAGAATTTATCCTTTCAAAAAGTTATCATGAAGACACTATACAAGGAAATTATAATCTGAGATAGACAGGAAGATTGTTTAGTGTGACAAAACACACTAAACAAGTTTATGAATTAAATTAGTGCAAAAAATTGTTAAAACTTTGAAATCTAGGAAACTTGTTTATCTAGGAATCAGGTCCACAGCAGCTTAAATACAAAATGGTTGATTCCAAAATACCTTAATTTCTACTTAAATCCATCCTGCCAACCATTTGTCTTCATGCAAAGGAAACTGATACAAATACCAGCATCTAAATTTATTTTTCTGTTTCTCCTTAACCTGTTATACAAAGTTGCAATAAAAATTTTCAAATTCAAATACTTAAGTCTAAAAGGGAGAATCTTGTTTGTAATCTTGCAAGTCTGAATCCCTCTACTTCCCCCCATTTAAATTTCATTAAGCCTGCAATAAAGTTAGAGAAAAACAAGTAGATAAAGATTATAGTAAAAGTGTAACTATAAAATTACAGTAAAAAGTAAATATATTCTTCAAATAACCATATCCCATAAAAGAGATACTGTAGAAGCAAAACCCAATCTGTCCAAGTGACAAACCCACCAATCAGTATTATTTACAAATCAAAGTTCAAAACTATTCAGGTATCTGGAAAAGTAGATTATCTATATTATATGGCTAAAACCCCTTCAAATTTTCAAGGTAGTAATACTGATGGCAGCAGCAGCAATAATTGATTAATCCCCTCCACACCTGGCCTAAAAAATCTGCCTTAAATGTACACAAGTGAAGCTATACAAACTAAAGAATCGACATGAATTTTCATACAACTTACAGACCAGCCTTGTGGCAAAAGCTGGTGAAAGTAAAGCTGCCCTTCTCTACTATCCCCATAACAAGTACGTAAGAGAAGAAAACATACACTATCAGAAGACTGATCTCTCCCTGTCCCCTTCTCCATCTCCAGATATTCAAAATTGTACATGAAGATCAAACATCCTTCCTCCAGTTCAGAACAGCTGTACTTCCTATCCCAGCTACTCAGTTCACCCTACCCAAGTCTCTGGTCATTATACTCCCAGGATTCTCTACTGTTTACGTTATACCAGAAGCTTTTTTTAAGTGATCATAATTTTTGTGTATTGGAAAAAAAAATCTCAATGGCTTCCCATCACCAAAAAGATAAAGTTCAAATACCTGTACATTTTATAAGTCCACCCTAAAATCTTTTCCTCCACAACACTATAATCTCAGCTATTTACATAATTTCTCAAACAGCTGTCATACTGCTAAGCCTCTGAATAAAATGTTTTCCCTGAAACTATCACCATCCGAAACCTACATACTTGTGGATTTGAGCTCAACCATCTATAATGTAATACTCTACAATCCCTAAATCCTATAAAAGTCAACAATAACACCCTTCTATGTTAACAGAGACCAACAGTTCCCAACAGGAGAAATTTTGTTCCCCAAGGGACATCTGACAATGTCTACAGACTTTTTCGTTTGTCAACTAGGGGTGGGAGGCTTGTTGCTGGTATTTAGTAGGTAGATAAAGGCCAGAAATGTTACTAAACATACTGCACTTCATGGGATAGCCCAGCATAACAAACAATGATCCATTCTACAGGGTTGAAAAATCATGTCATAGACTGTTTTGTCATAACATTTATATTCTAATTAGACTAAAAACCTCTTAAAACTAGAAATATACAGGTTACCTGCAAATAGTACAGCTATGGCTGAATCCATCATGCAAGAGATTATACACAAGTAGACTACGATATACTATTTCACAAATAAGTTCACCAAATACAATTGTTTTAAGATATGTACATTCCCTAAATTTTTATGATCTTGCATCAAATAGATTACTGACAAATCATTGGCTTTCAATTTGGTCATTTACTCTATAGGAGCTAACAAAAACACTAAATTATCAAAAAAAAGGATGGAAGATAATACAGTGTCTAAAGGGAGAAAGGAGTTATTTTGAAGATGAAAGGAATTTTGTATAACTTTCCCTTTTTAATATTTTTATTCCCCAAAGGTTCTGAGAGTTTACTATAAAAAATACTTCTTTAAAAAAAACCCTAATGTTTTTATATTATTGGTTAAACCATTTCCATCAGCATTAACAATGTTGCTTCAAAGAATTAATGAATAGTCCATTATCAATAAAGAGTTCTTCCTTCTAATTCATTATCACTAGCCTTGCTACAGTTAATCAAGACAGGGTAGGTAGAAAATAATATATTTAGGATAGCTATGTTCTCTGAATATGAGGATTTAGCAGGATTATAAAGTAAACTATAACTCTTCGTATTATTTTACTTTAAAAAACTTGAAATAATCATAGCTAACCTAAAGTAAACTAGCTTGACAATGAAAAGACGTCATTAATAAAGTAGCAAAGACCACCCTCTGAGCATATTATTCAAATAAGAGTACACAGAAATAAACACCTCTTTAAACAATGCCCCAACTCCCATATACAAATTAAGCATGCATTTTCATACACACACAGCTCAACTTTTCTCATTCCTTTTTTAAAAAAAATCCTCACTTAAGGGCATTTTTCATTGTTTTTAGAGAAAGAGGAGGGGAGAAACATTGATGTAAGAGAGAAATATTGACTGGTTGCCTCTCATTCACACCTGGACTGGAGATGGAACCCGCGACCTTTCAGTTACTGGATGATAGTCCAACCAACTGAGCCACACCAGCAAGGACTCATTATTTTTTAAGACCAATCTTATCATCTTTAAAATTTTTTATTGTTGGATTGAGAGAGAGAGAGAAACATTGATTTGTTGTTCCACTTAGTTACACATTCATTGGTTGATTCTTGTATGTTTCCTGACCAGGAATCAAACATGCAAACTTGGTGTATGGAATGACCTTCTAAGCAACTGAGCAATGTGGCCGGACAAAACCAATCTTTCATCTTAAATTAAAAAATAAACTTCACATCTCAGCAGATGGGTGACAGTAAGTTAGATGGTAGAAGGGCATAACAAAAACTCTTCTGAACCTTACAAAAGATTTTAATTTGCTGGTAAACCCTAATTCTTAAGTGTTAGTTTATCAGGGCACTATAATGGTTTCAAAGTTTTCAGAAAGTGAGATCTTGCCCTGACTGGTGTGGCTACAAATGGTAAGGTGCCCGATTCCTAGTCAGAGCACATGTGTTGAGTTGCAGGGCCAGGTCCCAGCTGGGGTCATGCAAGAGGTATCTGATCCATATTTCTCTCACATATCAATGTTTCTCTCTCTCTTTCTCCCTCCCTTCCACTCTCAAAAAGAAATAAATAAAATATTTTTAAAAAGAAAAAAGCAAAGCCCTGACTAGTGTGGCAGAGTTGGCTGGGCATCATCCCACAAAGCAAGAGGTTGCTGGTTTTATTCCTGGTCAGGACACATGCCTAGGTTGCAGGTCACTGGCGGGGGACATGTGAGAGGCAACCTATCAGTTCCCCTAGCACATGGATGTTTCCCTCTTTCTCCCTCCCTCTCCTCTCTCTAAACATAAATGAATAAAATCTGGAAAAAAAAAGTTCCATAACTTTTCAGATTCAGTACCACAATGAGGTGACCAAGTAAAATAAAGATAAATTTTTAACATTAATCAATGCAGTTTCAGTATTTCAGACACCAAAACAAGAGTTGTACACAGTTTGGAACACATGTCTTCTAAACTCAAAATAACGAGTCATTTTTTTTCCCTTTCCTCATAGCCAGTCACCAAATCCCCAGAAATTTAGCAATCTCAGATTTAGAATTTGATACAAAAGTGGTTGGTTACTCACTCCTAACTTTTCTTGTAGCGGCAAAGCCATTACCTGCCAAGCCTGCCCACTTTATCTGTAAACATTTAATTACAAAGTCTTCTGTACATTCAGCCAAAATTCACTTTCCTAAAAATTCTACAGTAATTGTATTTCCTCCTCTGAATGACAGTACCTCATTCATCTGCACACAATGCTCAAGACTAAATTGTTCTCTATATGCTTGGCTAATCATTCCTTCCCTGACATGGCAAACTAGAGTGTCTCCAAATAGTGACATACATACCACAATTATCTACATGCAGACTGAAGAGTTTAATAAACTGAGACTATTACTAATCTTCCATTTCTAGACACCACACCTCCATAACATGATAATCTCAGCTTATTTGGCAACTACACCACACTGTTGACTCACACTACAGCTTACATGTGATACTACATGTGTACAGGACTTGTCTTTTGTCCCCAGTCAACTCTATCTTGCTGGTACAAATTAACTGTCCATCAAAATCTTTTTAGATCCTGATTTTGTCATCCAGGGTATTTACCACTCCATGCCAATTCAAGTAACCAAACATTTCAAGTAACCAATGAGGGCAGTCCAATTACATCCTCATTCAAATCACTAGTAAAAACTGCATTAGAACCTACAAAATACCACTGCCTATCATTTCTCCCTTCAAAATCTTTACCTTCACTTTTTTTTTTTTTTTTTTGCTGCCTCTCTCCTGGCCCTTGTTCTCTTTATCCAAACATCCTTCATCATTCTGCCATTTATATCATGCTACCCACACCAAGGCTCAACACTGTAACTGCACCACACAATTTAGCCCAGCAGTTATGACTAATGACTTCCACCACTGACATTATACACTTTTACTTTAATAATAAAACTTTATACATATTTTCTCCTATTTTCCATAAAACACACTGCTTCAACTAGAGCTACCACCTATTTCCTTCACTGTCCTGCTCAAACCTATCACAAAGCCTTCTCTAACAACCCTTACCCCAAAGCAATCTATCCCATCATCCCTTTGTTAGCCTTTGAACCATCTGCTTCTACTTTAACTGTAATTAGCCGCACATATCCTGTAAATTCTAAAGTCAAGAACTGAATCAAACTACCCTGAATGCCCACAGTAAAATATTTCACATTAAACCCGCTAAATATTTGTAAGTTGCTACTAAAATATTTTGTAGGCCTATCTTATTAGAGCTGCATTCTCTAAGACAGCTAGCTATACATGTTACACTGGGGCACACAAACACTTTGGTAAATAAAACCACCAGCAGCCATTAAACCAGTCATTTTAAATGTGCAAATAGATACCAATTATTCCAGTTTGTAACATGTGCCCTAATGGCATTTTCTGCAGGATACTTCCATTACACAGCAACGGGCAAAAGTAGGATAAATTACCAGCCATCATTACCAAAAAAATAATTTATTAGTAAGGATACAAAATAACAATGAAATAATACAAATAAGACAAATAAATAAACAAAGAATAAACTGTTTCACATACTATAAGCCTACTTTTGCCCACCAGTGTATAGGACTATAATGCACATTGCAATGCCAGTGGTCCTAGGCCCCAACTCCAGCAACATATCACACAAATACATATACACACTTGCCTGCCCCTCCCCCGGTCTTTGTGACAATGCCAAACACTACATGTACTTCCAAATATCCCACAGGGGATAATGGGAAAAGCTTCACGCACACACCCAATTATTCTATAAGAATCCCTTGACTGAAGGTAGCACAGAATAAACAACTGCAAATAACCACCAGAAAATTTCTCAATAGCACAATGACCCACAGCTAATATGAGAATATTACAAATTCTTGTCATAAGTAATGGGTTTATATGGCACTGGTCAGCCAGTCAGGTTATTTATCCAACACCCACTCTACAATGGCACTGTTCTATTGTCAGGGACTACTGAGAAAACAGGGCTTATATTCTGATTCTTATCATCTAATGATGAGAGATAATTTAAGAAGTCAAGAAATAATTTTCAGAAGTATTGTACTTTATCATGTTCAGAATACTGTTATGAGGTAGCTGTGTGCTTGCTGCTCAAAGTCAGAAAAAGCCTTCTAAAACTTGATTGGTTAAAGGCCACAGGGTGGTAACTGGTTGAAGTGTTAGAAAACAGCAGCAGAAGGCAGCCTTGAGATGGAAATGGTCATAGCTTATGTGGAGGATAAAAAAGGCAAAGTATGAATAGAAGGGTAATGAAGAGTAGGAGCAGAGAGGTTAAGAAACTTAAGATATGGCCTCCTTTGGAAGCCATTTATTAAAGTTTTCAGCATGGGAATGGTGTGACCTAATTTATGTTGCTGAATGGTTAAGAGTGTAAAGAAGCAATGGAGAGCTGTGAGACTAGCTAGGATTGTTCAAATGGTACCTTAAACGAGATGGTAAAAAGTGGTTAGATGCCAAAAATATTCTGGCAGTATAGACAGGACTATGAGCTCCTTTTAACACCAACTTAACTACTGCATAATTTTTAAAAAATGAGGCTATCAGGTGACATAACTTGTACTGTTGGCTTGTTATGTCTAGTTAAAAATAGGCCCTCTTTAACAAACCTGGTATCAAACTAAAGCAGTAGGACCTCGGGCAAGCCACCCAGCCTATTTACTTCTCCACAGAATAAAAATAATTTCACTACCTTGAAGAATGGGTTGAGGTCATATTAAAAAGTAAAAATGTAGCACCCAGCAGAGTTTCTATGCCTTAACAAGCACTTAAGTGGTAGCTTTATTCACCTTTAGAAATTTAGATCTTGCTTTCCTAGCTAGATTATCATCATTTAGGTATGAACTGTTTTCATCCCCCAAAATACAAGACAGATGTTGCCTGAAAATGGGGTCATTTAAAAAGTTTGTGGCTCCTTCTAACTTCATGCCTCTTCAGCTGTTAACATCAATTGACCCACTTTTAACAATACAGATGCAAATTTAAAATCTACAACAGTATTTAATCTAGGGGGGATCATTGTTGAATCATTAAAAAATAAACCCCAATACATAAACTACCTTAATCTAAGGTATTCCTCAAGACACTTAAAGTACAGAGAAGCAAAAGAAGACAGTGCTTCAACCTTTCCTGATCTATAAATAATGCAAAAAGGTTTTTTCTTGGTCTGATTATCTACAACTAGAATGACAGTTCAATCATCTAATATAAAAACTCACCTTGGATAGAGTTGTAATTCAAGTAGACTATTATCATAGAATATAATTAAAGGCAGTTTTCAAAATATGCTCCATTAAGGAATGTATTTAAGGGAGGGGTACTCATTTCCACAAATGAATACAAAGTAGCAAAATATATCCAAATCAACATGAGTTTTGCAATTTTGTAGAATGATTTCCTCAAACAATGTAGTCCTCACTTTTACTGTTGGATTGAGGCAAATCTCCCAACTCAATTATCACCATAATCCTAGCCACAATAAAGCATCCTTTTTATTTTTTATCTTTTTAAAGATTTTATTTATTTATCTTTAGAGGGGAAGGGAAGAAGAGAAGGAGAGAAATATCAATGTATGGTTGCCTCTCATGAGTCCCCTGCTGGGAACTGGCCTGCAACCCAGGCATGTGTCCTGACTGGGAATCAAACCACGATCATGTGGTTCACAGGCCCCGGCTCAATCCACTGAGTTACACCAGCGGGGGCTAAAGCATCCTTTTTTAAAAAAGCAATGATACGTTCCAGGGAGGAGAGGAGTTTAAGAAGGCTAAATGACAATGGAAAAAAATACAATAAAAATGTAAAACTTAAAAAAAAAAAAAAAAAGCAATTATGTTCGATTCATCCCAGTATGTATGTATGTATGTGTGTATATATATACGTATAATATATATATATGTATAATATATTACTATGGCTAAGAGTACCCTTTTTTAAAAAAAAAATTTTATTTATTTTTAGAGAGAGGGGGAGGGAAAAAAAGAAAAATATGAGTGTGTGATTGGTTGCCTCTCACATGCCCACAAATGGGGCCTAGCCCGCAACCCAGGCATGTGCCCCAACTGGGAACCAAACAGGAAAGTTTTGGTTTGCAGGCCAGCACTCAATCCATTGAGCCACACCCACCGGGGCAAAAGTACCTTTTAAAAGCACCAAAATAAGGTGCAAAACCTCCTATTCATCAGCAAGTAATTAAAATAAGTATGCCACCAGACAAGGACTTAAATCACAAATCCAGAAAATAATGTGAAAAAGTTTAGGGTAGGAGTTAGTTCCCAGACCAATCAAAATGGCTGTTTGGTTATCTAGGGAAATTTTCTACATTACAGTTAAAAAACTTAACTATATTAATAATTAGACCATACACTAAGCTTACAGCAATGCAATTTTGGATTATATTATCTGTTAAATCAAGGCAACTGTGCAAACCAAAACATATTTCATGTGTTTTTGCTGGTATTGAAAATCATGTTACAAATGGATTACATATCATCTTCCTCTAATGATGTCACGGGGTGTCCAACCCAGAATCCAAGTTGGCTATGAATGTGGCCCAACACACAATCATAAATTTACTTAAAACTTTTTTTTTTTTTGCTCATCAGTATTCATTAGTTTGTGTATCTGCTGTGTGGCCCAAGATTAACTGTTCTTCCAGTGTGGCCCACAAATGGCAACAGGTTGGCCAGTAGTTTCTGGACATTGTCTACAAACAAGATGTAGTTAAGGACCTACCATTAGTATACTGTGGTAGCAAAAATTAAGTAGCCTACACAAATGTTAATTTCATTATTTCTTTTAAAAATATTAATACAGCCTTGGTGGGGTGGTTCAGTTAACCATTATCACACAAACCAAAAGGTTATGGATTCAGTCTCCCATCATGGTGTATACAGGAGGCAGCCATACAGTGTTCCTCACATCCATGTTTTTTTTCTCTCTTCCTCCCTCCCTTTCTCTCTCTCTCTCAAATCAATAAAGCATGTCCTCTGGTGAAGATTTAAAAAAACTTGTTAATACAAAAATCATTACTTATAACAATAACTATACTTATTAAACAAAACTAAGACTTTACATAGTAACCTAGTAAATGAAATGGGTCTGACCTCACTAGCTACATTCTGTACTGACTTTTGGGGTTTTTTTGTAGAGTAAATGACAAGGCAGTGAGGTGGTATCTCACTACATTTCCACATTAAAACTGCTATTTTATTACTACCTCGCAAAATGTACTATTTTTTAATAGATTAAACCGAATTATTTCTAAAGTACTTTTTAGAACTCGAAAAAGTTCTAAGTTATACCTGAACTGCTTAAACTAAAATTTGGACAGCTCAAAGGTTACCAGTTAATGAGCTAGCTATAGGCTATACCCCTCTAAAACAGGAAGCATTCTTTGAAGGAGGGAAGAATGAGCCATGATTTAGAAACTCCTGAATTCTTTTTTTTTTTTAAATAAGATTTTATTTATCTTTAGAGGGGAAGGAGAGAAGGAGAGAAACATCAATGTATGGTTGCCTTTCGTGCGTCCCCTGCTGGGAGTTGGCCTGCAGGGAACCGGCCTGCAACCCAGGCATGTGCCCTGACTGGGAATCGAACCGCGATCCTCTGGTTCGCAGGCCCGCGCTCAATCCACTGAGCTACGCCAGCCAGGGCCTGAATTCTTTTTTTTTTTTTTTAAAGAAATCTATATTCTTCGAAGTAGCAACTTTTTTAATGTTAAACCTTGACCATATTCAATTACACACACCAATGGAGAGATGCAAGCAATCGAGCAAACAAAACAAAGTATACTTCTTTTATCTTTATCCTTTAGGACTGACTTAAAATACAATATATCTAAGTAGTGAGGGAAGGAAAAATAAAATTTAAAGAGGAGAAAGCTGTCTAAGGATTTTACGTTTGCTTAGAATTATCCAAAAATTAGCCCTGGCTGGCGTAGCTCAGTGGATTGAGCACGGGCCTGCAAACCACACAATCGCGGCTCGATTCCCAGTCAGGCAGGGTACATGCCTGGGTTGCAGGCCAGTTCCCGGCAGAGGATTCACAAGAGGCAACCATACATTGATACCTCTCTCCTCCTCTCTTTTCCTTCCCCTTTAAAGATAAATAAATAAAATCTTTAAAAAAAGAATTACCCACAAAATATAAGGCAGATAAAGTAAATTTAGCAAATATCTGCCATAGGAAACCATTAACTTTCAGCATCCTCAACTATAAAATGCAGAAACCTGCGTCACAAAATTTAATAAACCTAATTTGAAGGAGTTATATAAGCCATAATTTGAAACATTAAAATTCTTTTTTTTTTAAGTTGGGAAGCATTGCTTAGCAGGTTGGATATTGTCCCACAAATCAAAGATTCCATCAGGGAAGATGCCTGGGTTGCAGCTGGGTCACTGGTTAGGGGAATGTGTGGGGGTGCAACCAATTTGTCTCTCCCTTCCTTCCCCCTACCTCTATAAATGAATGAATGAATGAATGAATGAGTGAATGAATGAATGGCTTAAAAAAAAAGTTGGGAAAACACCCTGGCTGATGTGGCTCAGTTGGGTTGGACTTCATTCTGTAAACCAAAGGTTGCAGTTGGGGCACATGCCCTGGGTTGTGGGTTCAGCCCCCAGTCAGGGCATGTGCAGGAGGCAACCAATTGATGTTTCCCTCCCTCCCTCTTCCTCTCTCTGGAATCAATATAAGGAAAATAAAATTTAAAAATATTTTTTTAAAAAAAAGGTTGGGAAAAGCACTCGGTCCTCACCTAATATTTTGTATGTTTAAATCAAGTATTATAACTCACCATAAAATCATTTATTTCATTAAATATAAATGTACCATCACAATGTCTTTGTGAAGTATTTTTGAAAAAGGGATGGGCCAAATATGGCCAGAATCTACAGGATCCCTACCTACTACTTTGTTAAACCTTTAAACATTCCTATAAATTTAAAAAAAAATCACTAGGCCAGATGTTTCAAAGAACCAGGAATTCTTCCACACTACCTTATAGATCCAGAGTCTCATAAACTATACATACAAAGAATACTGCTATAATGTGTACACAGAGAATGTGAAAGGCAGGCACAGTAAGAAAAAAATGACTTTAAAGGCAGTGAGTATGAAGACTGAAGGAAAAAAAACTTACCAGTTTAACAGCCTCCTGAGCTGCTTCTTTTGTACAAAAAGTGACAAACGCATAACCTCTATTGAGACCTGTGAGTGGATCCATCATTAGACGAAGATCCCATATAGGTCCAGCTTTCTCAAATAATGGGACAAGTTCATCTTCAAACAGATCTCTCGGGATCTTCCCCACAAATATCTGTAAGTTAAGTATGAAGTAAAAACCATGGAGAGATTCTTTAGGAAACCAGACACCTGTGCATTACTACAAAAGGTACAAAGTTTTTAGTTTCTTTACCTCAGTGCCAACAGAAGGCTGCTGACCTGAATAAACGGAATCTGGAGGTGGTCCCCCATACTTCCTCTGTCCAGTGGTCACATCGAGTGTGTAGCCTGTTCTTTCCAAGAGTGCCTTTAAGAATTCAAATGTCATTAATACATTTAATTTACAAGACCATACCCATGCATTTAGCAATTAAAAAGAAAATCAATCACGTTCAAATTTTTCCATTTATTCTGGCAACATTCCTACAAACAGGTTTCTCGTGTCTCAGAATTTTCCCTTTAATGTACACTTGTAATGGCCCCAATTTATAGTGAAAATCTCAAAATCCTATTCAAATTATTGGTGGTCTTTAATTATTGAATAATGTTCAGAGAACAACAAGAAACTTATGAATCCATCAACAACTTTTAAAACACAGTGTATCTATTCTGCCAATACCTCCTAAAATAATAACGGCACATGAGCTGGTTGACTTTAATTTTCTCCTGAAGCAGGATCAATATAAATCGCCTCTCCCAAATCTGGATTTTTTACCCAATAATTTCCCTATACCTTATACTCCTAGGTACACATTTCCACTGAGTATTCCACCAACTTCACAGAAATTACACTCCTCAAACTAAATCCAGAAACCTCAGGGTTACAGGAAGAATACTGCTCATTCATTTGACATTCATTTACCGTATTTTATAGGACAGGATGGATCATTCACGGTGGGGGGGAGGGGTGTCAAAATTACTTTGAAAACTATGAAACTGCAACAATGTGACAATTTCTACATTTTATCTCCCTGAAAACAAACTGTTAAAATTTATACAGCTCGTATTTACTCAGAGCATTGGGAGTTTCTCTTCATCCCTTATTACAGGCAAAAGTACCAGAAAGAAGTAGTCCACGGTTAGCCTAAGGTAAAAAACAAGAATATTTCTCTTTTCCACCTACTCAAACCACAAAGCACAAATACAGTTTTCTAAATAATAAAACCAATCAAATAATTAAGTAATAAATCCTGAAATAAGAACACACCAGGCATATAACTTATCAAAATTTGGTTAAATCATTTGGTTAAATGACTCCATTGGAGTCATCCGTCTCTGAAAATGACCAGACACATTTTAAAAATTTTCTACTCAAAGAACATAAAGTATTTATGAAAGAATACTGTAAATGACAAAAAAGCCTCTATTCCTAAACTCTAACAAAAAAGTCAACAAAGTCTTACATATTTTAAGCAGTCATTCTCTACTACACCCAAATGTTTGCTTAACAAAGCAACATTGGGTTAGCTTTAAAAATAAACTCAAATCTATTAGTATCACATAGACACAACCATTAAATGGCTCATCTTCCTTTTTCCCCATATGTAATCTCTGTACTTCTTTTACCTACATTTTTGGTACGACCCACATAATACTTATTCCAATCCCTAAAAACAAAAAGGAAAAACTTATTCCCTCTGTAAAACCACCTAGAAAAACGCCTGTCTTCTTGCCACAATTTAAGTTACAATAACACTTTAAGCCACAACCTTCCAAAGACACAACTCAAAGTCACACAATTTAAACTTTCAAGTTTTTATAAAATTTTAATAGTTCTAATTCCCAATGCAGACTTAATTAAAATGGGTAAAATTTCTATGGAAAAATTAGATTTATGGTTCAAACACAATTCACTGACAGCTGGACCTGTGAAAGCCTCAAATTTATGGATGACAATAACAGTTAACCATATTCCAAGCCTCACTGTTCCTATACCATTAAAACAGCACTTAACACCTATAACTGTTATTAATAACTGATTTTCTTAAATCATAACTCTTGGTTCCAGAGCACTGGCATACTGTATTAAGAAGACCAGGTTAAAACTAGTAGGATCACCATATTTTCTATGAGCTAAAAACAACATAACTAAAAACCTAACACAAAGATCAAAACTTGGTTGACTTAGAGGCCATTTACTCTTTTAAAGAACCTTTAACCAAAAAATAAATAAAAACTTCCACTCCTCAGTTTCCTCTTACATTTCCACACAGCTTTAAAAATGAACAAATTAGCCCTAATAACCCATAATAATGGAGAAAAAAAAGGCAGTATTAAAATTCTATATTTATTTTGCTTGAGGGCTTGAGAATCCTAAGAAAATCTGCCAACTGCTACATGTACACTCTCCACCAGCCTGGGACGAACTGATCCCCTCCCATTTTGCTTCCACTGTCAGCAACCTGGACTTATAGATTTTTACAAAAATACATCTAAAAACAGGATGTGGATGTATTTCTTAACATTTTTTATTAGAATATCAACAGCACAGGTTTAACATCAGTATAGCTGAGCAACAAGCAACAAAACAAAACAGAATAAAAAACTGTTTGGAAACAAATAGTTAAAGGGAGGAAACGTTCCAAAAAATAGTAATTGGAAAATATTAACCAATTATCTCATGGTCTTTAGTTCTCAACATAAACACACACACACACACACACACACTCATTTCCCACCTAAAGAGTATTTACCAAAGCTATAAAATAGTTAAAGGAACTTTAAAACTGAAAGGAGCAAAATACCTTTTTTTAAGACATACCTTAATTTTTGCCTCATCTGGTCCTTTGCTAGAATCCGCTACTTTGGTCCCCTGTTTTTCTCTCTGCCTATAAGTCTTCATGACTCCACATAAAAAGGCACTTTTGTTCTGAAAAGTAATTTTCCAATCCTATTTAATAATCATCTCATTTGTATCTTATTAAATAAAGTTTAAACTATATCAGAACTGCAAGGTTTTTATTCCTTTTACAATGACATTACATTAATGTTACCTGAACATGAGAGAGATCACTGTCTTTAAACTGCTGAAGAACTGCCAATGCTCCGTCTTCATTGAATTCTTTTAAAGCTTCGATAGCTCTTTCATCTAAATCACTATGTGCAACAAGCCCTGGAGAAGAGAAAGCTTAATTAGTTGCCAACTTTTAATATTTTTGAAAATATTTTTATAGAAAATACCATGTTTACCAACACAAGCAACACATGCGCCAACTAAGCCATTTTTCTATTCCTCTTACCATCTATACAATGAAAAGCATTCTGAACTGCAGTGTGAAGGCTTCTGTACCACACTTAAAATGAGTCCATTTCTTTTTCATCCTATGCTGTGTCTAAGTCAGATAGTTCTGAACACTAAGTATTTGTAAATACATAGGTTTAAAAATTCTAAAATCAACCAATGAAATACCAAGCCTGACAACTTAGCCTCTGTCCATTTCAAACAACCACTAGAAAAAGCAACAGCCACTCCAAGACAGACAAACTACAAATCTATAGTTACCAAATTATTTAACAAGAATCCTACTACAAAAATACCCCCAAAAGTCACATGGCCTGCTTCCAACAGTTAACAGCTGTTGCTACCATCATACACTTATCGATCTGGCCAGCCAGCCTTTACTTCCTAACCTTTCTTTCTTCCCTCCCTCTGTATACAGGACACCTTAACCTCTAGTTCACAACCACCACAACAAAGCAAAACTCAACTCCAGTTCCCACACTTATTGGAAACCACAAAAAGTTGCTATTTTAGCTCAAAGCCAGAAATCCAATAGAAAAATTTCATAATATAATTTTGCAAGTGTTAGTTCTTACCTGCAACGTAAATTTCATCTAGTTTTTCAGCAACTTTCTGTGGTAAACCAGCATCAAGCAATGTCTGAAAATTTTCTGAATGGATAACTGCAGAAGTAGTATCCATGGGCTCTTCAGTACCATTTCCATTAACATGTTCTGTAGCCATGTTTCCAGAGATCTGTTCAAACGCAATAAGCAAAATTAAACTAGGATCTTCAAAAAGGGTAGAGGACAAAATAAGAGCCCCGATCTTTACTTTCTCTACCAATTTCTACACCAGCCAGACTGCGCCTCCCTTTAAAGAAGCCTTTAAGTCACTATCGCCTGACAAGCCTGATTTGGAGCGCGCGGCACAGAAGGACGGTTCACTTGTTTTCCTTAGCACCACCCGACTCACCTGCTAACACTCCCTAGGAAAAAACACATTACAAATGGAGCCCAATCAGCACGAGGACCAGCCAGCGTGCCACATGCAGCTGTGCCCATACAGAGAATGAGGTTTGTGTGGATACAGCAAAACTGGGCTTTTCCTTCTCAAAGGTGCGCGCTTTTCCCGCCTGCCACTTACATATCAGTAACAGCCAGCGAAGAACAAAGCGCTCACACAAGATACCTTCCCACCACCCAATTTCTCCACCCTTCACCCCCGCATCCCAAAGCCCGCCCCCGACTCCGCACCCAGAGTGGCAGCTTCACCGCTAAGGCCACCATGAGCCCATTAGAAACACGTGCTCTGCGCCTTCAAATGTCCTACAACTTCCTCCAACGGAAACCCACCTAGTCCCAGGCCAAGACGACCGTCACCGGCTCCCAACAACAAGCCGGGGTCTGAGTTCCCGGAAAGCACCAGCAGCACAACCTCACCCCTCACACTGAGGCCGCGTCGGCGCCAGGCCACAGGCTCTCCCCGACCCCCCCTCCCCAGTGCCGCCGTCTCCGCCGTGACACATGGCTCTCTCAGCCCTGGGCGCCGGCGACCGCCGGCCGCCCGCCTGCCCTGCCGAGAAGCAAGCCGCGGCGCGCAGTGCAAGCCCCCATCCCTCTCCTGTCCATACAGTAACTACGGCGCCCCGGCCAGCTGTCCCACCCCCGGACCGGGGCCGACAACCCGGCAGCGTGAGGGCGTTCCGCGAACTGCCCGTCGCCTACCGGCCTGCAAGTAGCACCCAAGCCCGCCTCCCGGCTGCGGGACAGGACCGGCTCCTCTCCGCCCACTCCCGCGCCGCGGCGACAGCCACGACAGCACCAACTCCGCCGCCGCTCGCGGTCCGCGTGGGCCACGGGGCCGCCTCCTCCCTGGAGCGCCGCAGACAAAGCCCGAACGGTAGCAGCACATGGAGTGGAATGGGAAGTGGCGGCGCGGACCGCGGCCTACACCCAAGCAGCCCCAGTCAACGTGCTCCTTTCCTCCTTGGAATCCATTTTCCAGAAAAGCCGGTTTCTCCCCGCACCGCCCTGCCCCAACTCACTCCTCGATGTCAAGGAGCTCCCCTCCCAGACCCGGGTCCTGGCGGTCGTTACCTCCCCGATGGGCTGCGACGGAGGAATCCTGTCCGAGGAGATCAGGTTGCGGGAGACGCGTGCTCGCTGCTCCCTATGTCCAGCGCGAGTGGAGCTGTTGTAAAATGGCGGCCGAAGCTCACGCCGCTGGCAGCAAACCCGATCCAGTTCCACTCGCCTCCGAGCGCGCTCCCTGTGCGCGCGCGCCCCCGCGTGACCCCCCCTTCCCTCCCCTCCCTCGCGCGTCCGCTTCTCTCACTCACTCCCTCAGCCCCTGCCCTTCTTCAGCTCCTCCTTCTCCCCCTGGCACTGCCACCGCCGCCACCGCCACCAGCAGCAGCAGCAGCCTCCGTCTGCTTTCTTCTCTTGGCCTTTCTTCTTCCCCTCTCTACTCCTTTCTCCCACGGGTACCGCTCCCGTCCGCGGCCTCTCAGGTACAACCGGCCGCCTTTCCCCTCTTCGCTCGCACGCTCGCCTGCTCTCTCCCTCCCTCCCTCCCTCACTCTTTCGGTCCCGTCCCCCGGTCCCTGCCGAGTCGGCTCCTCTCTTTCTCTCTCCCGCGCTGACGTGACGACGTAGACTACGCCTCGGGACGCGCGCCTACGGGCTCCGCCCCCACGCCCCACAGCCGCTCTAGCTTCTCACCTCCGGGGTGCCGCGAGACCCCGCCCTTCCGCTCCCGCGGCGGCGGCGGCGGCGGCGGGGCCAAGAGTGAATGAAAGGCCCGCCCCTTCCCCTCCCGACACTCCACCTCTCGCTACCCTCCAAGCGGGGCGGGGCGGGCCCGCTCAGCGTGTTCCACTCGTTCTCCTTTGTCAGGAGACAGGCATCTCCCCACCCCGCCCCACCCCACTCTCTCTGCAGCAACGCGCGCACGCCACCCCTCTGAGTGCCCTCCCGCCCCAACCCCGACCCTTGTCCCTAGCTGGCGAGACAGTGGGTTGGGGGCTCGGAACGCGACCTTAGCTCCCTGGGGAGCACCCACCGGTCCGTGCGCGCCGGACCCCAGCCCCAGCGCCGCGGCCGCGTAGCCGTTTCAGGCGGTGTCCACGCCGCCGCCGCCCCGCGCTCTCACTCGGGAAGCTGCAGGCGCACGTGTCCCCCGGGGCGGGGCGAGGCAGACAATGGGGCTGCCAGGGAAGAGATCGGCGCCGAGACCCGCGGACTTTAGGTCAACCTGGCTGTCGTGATTTCAGGGTGGGAGTCTTTCTGGAGAAGTCAGGTCTCCCCCGCTGGACAATGAGACCTCCTAGGGCCCCGCGCCTCTCGCTTTTACGAGAACCTTGGGCAGGAAGGGGCGGCGGAGGGGGGGGCGCGGCGGGCTGTCCGAGGCTCAGACCTGGAAACCCCGGCTGCTTTTGAGGAGGAATCAGGCTGGATCCAGCGGAGCGAGGAGTGGCTCCCGTCTTGGAATGATACGAAGGCCAGATTTGGAAGCGAAACCGCCCGATGAAGAGTTGTGCAATACTCCATTTCAGTCCCTGGCCTTTTAAGCAGTTAAGGGTTTCCTCATTGCAGTTTTAGCAACTTGAAGACACACAAAGCTATGTGGATAAGGCAGCTGTGAAGAACATAATCTGTTTTCAAAAATCTTGACAACTAAATCTTACGTGAAGTGACATTTCCTTTGTGACGGGTTTACTACTTACAGGAGAGACGAGACAAAGGCATTTGAATTTCAGACCCGGTATGGATACTTATACAACGCAGCTCTAATGAAGAATAGAGAGTATCCTATTCACTTAAGAGCAAGCTTATTTTTAAGAGCTCACTGTTTCCCTAATAAACTCTATGCTATGACAAGAAATTAGCGGTTCAAGAAAAAGTTAGGGGAGCATTCTTCAAAGTACCTAGCACATAAAATGTCAGGTTATTTTCATAGGCTCCTGGATCAAAACCTGAAATATTTGACCTGAGGTCTCCACTACCTAAAATCACTAACAAACCTGTACCTGCTATGGTATTCAGGAAATTCAGCAACAATTTAGCTCATAATCTAAAAGTCTTAATGTTATAAATGAAAAACAAATAGCTAAAATGTTTAAAATATGAAAAATAGAGTAAGCCTATAGATCAAAGAATGAAAAGAATAAATTTGAGCAATCCAACTCTTTTGATTTAGATCTTCCTGGGGAATGTATGTTCCTTAAAGAAAAAAAAAGAAAATGCTTCTACCTAGGCAATGTTGTCTACCAGGTGATCAAAGACTCCCAAAGTAAAATACCTAGCTCTAATACCTTTGTCTAACCACCCCCAAGACCTTTATTTGAACTTTCAGGCACTCCAAATCAACATTTTTTAAAAAACTGAGCAGAAAACTACTTGAAAAATAATTAAATTAAAAAATTGAAAAAAATAAGAATGTTCTTCAAAAAAAAAAAAAACTGAGCACATGATCTTCCTCTAATCTTTCATGTCCAGAGTTCCCATCTCAAAGAACATCACCCAGCAGCATTACCTGGAAACCAGCATTCTCTGGAAACCAGAGAATCATCCAAGACACTACCTTCTCTCTCAATGCCATATCAAATAATCAAGTCCTGCTAATTTTGTCTCCCTAATATATTTTCATGTCTGTTGCAACCAGGGAACATGGCACCATCATTTACTGCCTGAACTAATAATGATATGCCTCCTAATTCATTCACTCTTACAGCTTTCCTAATCCATTCAAAATCCAAGTGACTCTGCCTCCCTGTCTCCTTCTCTCTCTTTCTCCCTTTCTCTCCTTCTCTTTCCATCTTGCTGTCTCTCTCTTTCCCAAATAAGATCATGTGGCACATCAGCCCTAACCAGTGTGACTCGGTTGGGCATTGCTCTGCAAAGCAAAAAGGTCCTGACGTGGGTTTGATTCCAATCAGTGCAGATGCCTGGGTTGTGGGTTGGAGTTTGGATGAGAGACGACTGATTGATGTTTCTGACCCTCTCTCTAAAAATAAATTTTAAAAAATTTTAAGCCAAACATACACTGATTTAATTTGGTAGACACACCAGGATAGACTGAAGGCAAAAGATCTGGCAATAAATGTGCTCAATAAATGTGTTCTTACTTCTCCCAAACCTGCTAGTACCTAGCACAGAATCTGATGGTTAATAAATATTTGCCGGATAAAACCAAAGGATAATTGGCTGAGACCCAAACAACCTTTGTTCTAATCCCAGATCTGCTGCTAATTGATAGTGTGAGCTTGGATAAAACATTTTACTTCTCAGAATTTCTATTTCTTCATCTGTAAAAGAAGTGTATTAAAACATAATTTTTAAGATTTCTTCTAGTTTTAATATTTTATAATATATAAAAATTCTTCTCAAACTCTTGTTCTGGCTTGTCATTTTGCCACTGAAACTCATTCCCATTTGAGTCCAAAGTTCCCTTTATAGCAAAATGGGTTGCTATTCCCCTTTGTATGGACCCTTGCTTCAAACAAAGCTAGGAGAGATAATAAAGTTTGATGTTATGTGATTCCGAATATTATCCCCAGCATGGATGAAGAGAAACTGACACATTCACTGTTAGTGGGATGATAACTCTCTTATAATATAATTTGGTAAAATACCATAGCATTGTTCATAGTGTGTGTGTGTGTGTGTGTGTGTAAAGGTAAATACAACTTAAACATCCAGTAATAGGGGACTGATTGAATAAATGATTGTGAACCCATATAGTGGATTATTTGGGAGTCATTGAAAAGAAGGACATAGTTGTAGTTATCCTAACATGGAAATTACCCTATCCAGATTACATTCTTAATTTTTTAAAAAGCCATCTACAGAAAAATGTACAGCGCTACATTTATTCATTCAATTAAGTAACTTCCATGTACCAAGCTTCAGGGTATACACTAGGTTTACAATGATGTATATCAAGATAGGCATAGGTGATCCCTGACTCATGAAGCTGTGTACATGTATGTAACCAAATATGCATGTTTATAAAGATTTTTGTTTCTATAGAAAACAATTACAATTAAAAGGATGAGACAGAGGGAGACCATCACTTTTTAATTCATACACTTTGATGATATTTAACTTGTTATAATATGTTATTTATATATTCCATTTACATACTCTAAAAAAATTATATATTCCATTACTGTCTTTCCATTAATGTAACCTCTGAAGTAATGAAAAGATGGAGACCTGTGGAGTGGTACTCAATGAAAGGCAGGCATACAAGCATGCCTGTTTGGATTTTTGTTTGTCATTGAAAATTCTTCAGTCTTCTCAGTGCCACTATGTTTTTTTAAATATCATATTTCCTTCTTTTATTTCTACATTTTCTAAACTTTGTGCAATTACTGTATATTAATGTTATGATGGGAAGTGAACCCTAGAATTCATGTGAGAAAAATCCACAACACACCATTATTCTTTCCTAAGGACCATAAAATCTTAGAGTCAAAAGAGACTGTGGAAGTCATTAAATTCAATCTTTTCCATAATTAAGAAAGTTTTGTAACATCTCTCATATTTTATTTTCATAGTAATTGAAAGGGTGGTGTGCTAAAATTAGAGACTTATGCTCTTCGATTTTAGATACTGCTAAGAGAAAGAAAAGAAAAACTACAGAATGGGAGAAAATCTTTGCAAAACACCTATCTGTTAAAAGATTAGTATCCAAAATATACCAACTCAAACAACAAGTTAAAACCCAACAATAAGAAAGCAGATAACCCAATTATTAAAAATGAGCAAGCTCTAGCTGGTTAGCTCAGTTGGTTAGAGCAATGTCCCAATACACCAAGGTTGTAGGTTTGATCCCTAGTCAGGGCACAGACAAGAATCAACCAATGAGCCCTGGCTGGTGTAGCTCAGTGGATTGAGTGCGGGCCTGCAAACCAGAGGATCGCAGTTCAATTCCTAGTCAGGGCACATGCCTGGGTTGCAGGCCGGTTCCTTGCAGGCCAACTACTAGCAGGGGATGCACGAAAGGCAACCATACATTGATGTTTCTCTCCCTCTCTCCTTCCCCTCTAAATATAAATAAATAAATAGAATCTTTAAAAAAAAAAAGAATCAACCAATGAATGCATAAATAAGTGGAACAACAAAATTGACGTTTCTTGCTCTCTATATCCCTTTCTCTCTAAAAATCCATAATTGTATTTTAAATTAAAAATAAAAAATGAGCAAAAGACCTCATCAAAGAAGATGTATAGAAGACAAATGAATATACAAAAAGTTGCTCAATGTCATATAGCATCAGAGAAATGCAAATTATAACACTGAGATACTGTTGGGGACCACTCCATATCTCTATTGATACTTTCTCTGGGCATTACATGCCTCTTACAGGTGAATTAGCCAAGAACATCCAGGCCCATTGGCTTGAGGCTCTTAGCAATCTGGAATGTCCATAACAAGTTAAAACTGACAATGGACCAAGGCATATAGCCTGATCCACTCAAGATTTCTTACAAAGATGGAGAATTCAACACAAAACAGGCATCCCTTATAATCTCACAGGCCAAGCAATTGTAGAACGTGCTCATCATACCTTTAAAACTCTTCTTAACAAACAAAAAAGGGGGAGCCAGGAAACCTTTCTCAGAAATCTGATAATGCTGGCCATGTATATTCACAATTTTCTTAACTGCAATAATTCTCTTAACAAACCAATCGAGAAACATTTCAATCAACAAAACATAGATAATAAGGAGCCCCATCCCTTAGTGTTATATAGAGATCCCTTAGGAGGAAGAAAATGGAAGGGGTTGGTTGAACTGTAAATGTGGGGAAGAGGGTATGCTTGTGTTTCAGCATCTACAGGTCCTTTGTGGCTACCTGCAAAGAGGATAAAACCTTATCATGGGAGATTGGCCCCATCACCCTATGTGGATAACTCAGACAGAGAGGGTCTGCCATCTGGAAGACCTGAGCAACCAGAGGTCTTAAATGGCCATGACTGAACACTAATGATGAATCCGGGCTCATTGCCAGAACCAGGAAAAGCGAACAACCAAGATTCCTCCAACACCTGACCCCAATGGGATAGCTTGGGGAGACTTAAAGAATCTTAATAGCAGGGCTGAGAAGCTTATGAAGGATGTAGGGACAAACTGAGATTTGGGTACCAGTCGATGTCACCCATGAATGGGAAGATCCAGGAAGCCTGACCAGCCTCAGTCATGCTCTCCTCCAACAGAGGAATGATTATTTGGAATTCTTACCATCTGCATTGTCTCTGCTATCATTATAGCTGCCTCTGCTGCAGCAGCTGCCACTGCTCTGGCCGAGTCCATCCAGACTGCTCATGCTGTTGATGCCCTCCTTACAATACAACTCAAGAAATGATCCAACAAACACATATTGCCCAGGAGATCCTTGCAAGGCTCTTAGTTGAAGAGTCTGCAGTAATATGGCCGTGAGAACGGCAGGATGCTCTTGTCACTGGCCAATAACTCACTTGTGATCTAGGCTTTTTTAAGTTGTGTGTCGCCCGACTGAAGTGCAATTCCAGTCAACACTCATGGAAGGAGGTCCAACACTGATTGTGAGGAGCCTTTTCCACCAATCTCAAAGAAAAAATTGATCAACTCCAGCCAGAGCTACGTCAGCAACCTCAGGACATTAAGAGACTCACTGAGCAGGAGGTCTTTCAGACCCTACATAACAACTTACAATGGCTCAATTTAAAAACTTGGTTGGAAGGACTAACTTTGTGTGTCTGGGTCATGGGGGCTATGGGATGCCTCCTAATCACTGTGGTCTTTGTGCCTTGAGGTGTATATATAAATTGTTTTCCAGGGATCGTATATTCGAAGAGTTATCAGATTTACCACCAGGTCCGCCATAACAAACAAGAAAGGGGGGAGATGTTGGGGACTACTCTGTGTGGTTTCGGAGAGTGGAGGCCCACTGAGCAAAGCCTTGGAAGAGGCCAATAAGTCTCCTGGAAAACCAGGATAGTGAGTGGCAGACAGACCTCATACTAATACCGAGGGTTCCCATGGGAAATCAGACCTGGAATATACATTGTATCCTTTGAAGCCTGCTCTGCCTAGCCATAGCCCTTTTGGTATAAGCCAGATGTTTGATAGGATAGGAGTGAACTCCCTACCTCATGGACACACCTTAATGACCACCTGGCTTCAGCATTTCTCGCAGACCCCCAACCTGAAATGATCTCTGTATTTCTTTCTATTGTTATCTGTAAATAATATCTGTGTTCTATTAACTATAGTCTTTGGGCATTGATTGATGAGCTATGCATGCATACTATATATCCCTGCACACACTGATCCCAATAAAAGCAGTTTCAGAGAAGGGCTCAGGTCACTCTTTCCCAGCAGAACAACAGAGTGCTCAGGAGGATTTCTTTCTTTTCATCCTCAGCAGATGGGAGAGCTCTACTGGGCAGAGCCCCCCTCCACCACCACCCCCAACAAGATATTACTACACATCCATTATGGCCAAAATCCAAAACACACTGAGAAAATACTGGTGAGGATGTAGAGCAACAGAAACTCTTCATTATTGCTAGTAGTGCAAAATGGTACAGCCACATTGGAAGACAGTTTGGCAGTTTCTTATAAAACTAAACAAACTCTTAACATATGATTCAAACAGTTGCATTCCTTGCTATTTAGTCAAATGAGTTGAAAACTTACATGCATGCACATATCTGTCCATAAATGTTTATAGCAATTTTCTTCATAATTGCCAAAAGCTGGAAGCAATCAAGATGGCTTTCAATAGGTGAATGGATAAACAAACTTTGGTATCTATATAATGGAATATTATTTAGTGCTATCAAGAAATATCTATCAAGTCATGAAAAGACATGCACAAATCTGAAATGCATATTGCTAAGTGAAAGAAGCCAATCATAGGCTACACACTATGATTGCAACTACATGGCATTCTAGAAAAGGCAGAACTATGGAGACAGTAAAAATCAGTGGTTGCTTAAGTGTTCAAGAAGATGGAGAAAAGGTGGAGAAATAAACGGGCGGAACATAGGGAATTTTTAGGGAAATGAAACTATTCTGTATAATGCTATAATGGTGATTACATGTCATTATTCATTTGTCAAAACCCATAGAATGCACATCATAAAGAGTGAACCCTAATGTAAACTATGGGCTTTAGTTAACAATAATGTAGCAAAATAGGTTTGTCAATTGTAACAAATGTACCATCTAATGCACAATGTTATTATTAACAGAGGAAATTGTGGGAATAGGAGGGCTAGAGGAGGAGGTGGACTCTGTACTTTCTGCTCATTTTTCTTTTTAAGTTTCTTTTTAAACTAGAAAATGCTCTCAAAATAAAATCTATTAATTAAAAAGGCTAACATTTTAAATACACTTGAGTTGCTAGACATTCTTTCTATTGCTATTAGGTTTTTAAAATTAGAAGCTTTGTCTCACTTTAGCTGTTTACATTTTAAATTTTAAAATGAAAGTTGAATTAAATTATAAGAAGCCACAGAGTTTACACAAGTAAGAACAGAGTTTATACAAAAAGAACAAGGAGTCTGTAAATATAAATCCAAACAATGGTTTTATCAAAGTATTCCCATCCTACTCTGAGTGGAGTTCCAGAATATGAGCAATCTTTGGTTGTTCAGATTTTCAAGATGAATCATGGCAAAAAATCAGTAATTACTATTTCATTGAATATGTTCATCATGGTGTGTCTCGAGTTCTTTCTGATGGTAGGTAAACTTACCAAAAGCCCTACCAAGGGAGCGACCTAAGCCATCACATTTTTCTCTTCAGCACCATTCATCCTTGCCTTGCCACAACTAATTTAACCAGCATCAGGAACCAGAACATACTCGAAGACCGAAAATAAAATCAGTGTCATGAAGAAGGAGTGAAAGCTGGAGTATGAGAGTTCATGCCAAACTAGAATTATAAGGACACAAAAACCATAAATAAGCAGAAAGTAAGAGAAATCCATTCATTATATTTATTATTCCACAAATATATTTTGAGCTCCCATTATGTGCCAGATAGTTAATTAAGCAGTAGGTGAATAAAGCAGAAATGTCTTTGCTGTCATGGATATCACAGTTAAGTGAAAATAAAAAATATATATACACAAATTATTTATAAAATGTGATAAATGCCAGGTAATAATTAATAGTAATGAGCTACAGAATAACATGTGTAATAATAAAATGTGATAAAGGCAAGGTAATAACTAACATAGTGAAGTGCTGCAGAACGACAAGGAAGGCCTACTTAGGTTGCTCAAGGGAGGCTTTTCTGAGGAAGTGATGTTTAAACCAAGACCTGGAAGAATTAGCCAAAAAAAAGTAGGGCGTGAAAGGGAGCTTCAAGAACATTCCAGGCAGAATGAATAGTATGTGTGAAAAATTTGAGAGAAGAAAGAGCTTGGTCTTTCTCAAAAGGAAGCCAGCGTGACTGGAACAAATTTGATACGGGAGACACTGGCAAAGATGAGTTCAAAGACATTAGCAGGACTAGGTAAGTAAGAGCAATAGAAGGCCAGTGAAAACTTTCACGTTTAAAATTAGCATTTAAAAACAGAATAGATGTTGGGGATTGATGATGAAAATGAAACCAGGTAAGGATGGGAGTTTCTTAGGCTAGGGTGTTGCAGAGGAAACAGAAGTGGACGTAGAGAGTATGTGTTTTGAACCCAGTTTGCCAAGGACTTAATGATGGACTGAAAGTATAGAGTTAAGGGGGCAACTGATGGGTGTTGGTGCTATTTACTGAGTTGGGGGAGACTGAGGGAGTAATAAGTTTCAAGAGTGCATCAGTTAGGAGTCAATCAGGAAAGAAAAACCACCATGAGTGTTATAAAATAAAATGTTTATTATAGGAATAAAGATTTGTATGATGAGAAGCTCAGGGAGGGGTGATCCAAAAGGGAGAGCTGGAGAATGAGAACTGAGTCACTAACCAATTGTTCCGAGGGCTGGGTGAAAAAAAGAGGCCTTGCAGAGGAGGCTGGGCACATCAAGCTGCTGGAGTGGGACCATGAAGGAGAGCTAGTGGAGAGCTTTTGTGGAGGGCTGTTATGTGGCTTGTAGCAGGTCTGGAGGATCTGTTGGTTAGCAGTGTTAACAGCCAGGTAAAAGAACTAGATACATACCAGGGGAGGCATCAAACTGAAACCCACCTCTGTATCTGTTTTTCACTATATTTAACCAAGTTCAAACTTCATTAAATTTGCATTTTGCTATGTTTCTTCAGTTTCTTTTATTCTAGAGCCAAACTCTAGAATACCATAGCCACAAGCCATATATGACTACCTAATTTAAATTAGTTAAAACTGAATAAAATCTAATATTTACTTCTTCACTCGTACTAGCCACCTGTCAAGTACTCAATAGCCAAATGTGGGTAGTGACTATCATACTGGACTACATTGACAGAGAACAGCTACACCATCACAAAAAGTTCTACTGAACACCACTGATCAAGAACAATTCACTTGGATTTTCAGTTGTTCTGTTACAAAAGTATTTGGAGCCATTTGAATGGATGCAATCACTGAGGTAGAAGACTAGGAAAAGAACAAGGACAGGAAGTCCAAGGTTTCAGCTCTGGCAAGGTTCAGTGTGTAGAAAATGAGTCAAGGAGAAACAGCCTGTAAAGAAGTGTGAGATGGAACAGCCACAGTGGTAGGAGAAAAATCAAGACTCTAATGTCTTGATTTTTAGAAAAGAGGAGAAAATTTAAGAAGGAGGAAATGATCGATTATGTTGAATGAATGCAGTTAAGAGTCTTGGTTAAGACTGGGACAGAAAAGTGATCACAAGAGCAGTTTCAATGGGGATATGAGAGTAACAGCCAGAGTAGAATGGGGTAAGGGACCATCGAGAGGAAAGGTGGAGGCAGCGTATGTGGACAGCTCTTTCAAGACCTTTGAGAGAGGGCCGAGAGAAATGGTGGTTGTTTATAGGAGATGTGGGTTCAAGACAGGATGGGAGAAGCATATTTCCATACCTATGCATTAAATCCAATAGCAAGAAAAAAATCGAGGATACAGAACAAGACAAGAGTTTAATAAAGGAGTGAGGTTTTTGAGGAGAACAAGCATGAAGAAAATAGATATAAATATTAAAGAGAAAGGGACTAGGCTAACAGAAATCAGGAGAAAAGTAGAGAAAATACTCAGAGACGGGCAAAGATAGTTTGAGAAAGAAAATACACACAGTAAGGGAGGAGACAACAAGTTGTCATGCGTTTGAGTCTCTTCGGTGCTCTCGTTTTCCCAGGTCCAGTTTCTGCGAGAGCTGGTTGTACAATCATTCCACCATTCAGTCTCAGACTCCTCAGTTCCCCCTCTATGCCCAACCCTTCCCCTATATCCTTAAAGTAATACTCTTTTTATTTGCCTAAATTGGGTACCTTGATCTAGCACAAAGGGCTCAATTAAAATACTTCCATTTAAGATTTAACCATTTATGTGAGTCAACAGCATTATTGTGTCAAAGTCTTCATGATAGCTTATAAAATGTAACAAAACTAACTAGTTCTTCTCTCTTTGTATATGCATGATTAGTGACGCGGTAGTAAAGTGTGAGGAAATGAAAATCCTAGAACTGGATTGTAAGCTCTTCCAAGAAGAGAAAGATAATCATATGATTATCACACATTAACATATGTGTATCTTCAGTTCTGTTTTTATTTAAAATGTATTTATTATAAAAATAATATATGTTCCACATAAAAATTCAAGTATTACATAAATATATAAAATGGAAGTAAAATTCCCATAATCTCATTGCAAGAGATGGTTACTATATAAAAAATACAAATGGTATATATTTCTTCAGATTTTTATCTCTCCAAATACTACTTTTATATTAATAGATTTGAAAATAATACTTTCACATCATATATATATAATCTTATTAATATAACTTGTTTTCTTAATTTAATGTGTATTTTGGATACCTTTTCCTGTATTTTCAAAATTGTCACTAATTGTTGCAATATGATACTCATAATAAATATATTTGTCCTTGCACTGACATAGAATTTCAACACATAAATTATGTCAAATAATTTTTTTAAAGATTTTATTTATTTATTTTTAGAGAGAGCAGAAGGGAAAGGGGGAGAGAGTAAAACACCAACATGTGGTTCCCTCTTGTACACCTCCAACGGGGGACCCAGCCCACAACCCAGGCCTGTGCCCCAACTGGGAACTGAACTAGCCATCTTCTTTTGCAAGCTGGCACTCAATCCACTGAGCCACACTAGCCCAGGCTCAAATGTTTTGGGTTTTTTTTTTATGGCAGATAATATCTAGAAATGCTTGTTCTATACTCAGATTTTAAAATATATCTAAATTACAAACCTTGTTCATATTACTGATGTACTTATCTGACTTAAAATAAGGGTAAAGTGCATTACCACATGATCATTGGATGCACACAATTTCAGAGATGCCTTGAATTCTTTTTAAGTCAATATTTGACAATTCAGTCTTCACAGGCTAAAGAAGAAATGTAATAGTGTAACAGCAGATTTTAGCCTAATTCCAAAGCCAAAGCCAAGTTTCAGTGTAATATTTATAGCAAACTGTATAGACTACTGCCAAAGCTGTTCTTAGAGTTAAAATTATAATTTTACATGTTTCTACCTTGGAAAAATATAGAATGAAAGTAAATGAACAGGCATAGCAATCCAATCAGAAATAAAGAACAATGAAATACAAAATGTAAATTTTATAAAGAAAAAATGAGGGAAACAAAAAAATTATTTGAAAAATAAGAGAAAAGTATAATTGATTTATATATCTGAAATTACAAGAACTGTCCAGAAAAATACAGCCATTTCTAATATATGGAGAACAGTTTGCATGACATTAATGTAACTTAGCAGCCAAAAAGTGAACTAGAATGCACATGCATGAACAATGACAATTTCACTATACTAGTCATTGGGGGGGTAGATGCTGTTGAGTGAGCATGTGTCCTGTGTGGCCATTGCACTAAAAATGAGGAAGCAGAACAATGAATCTCCATCAGATTTTGCATTAAGCTGGAACATTCCTCCACAGGAAACTATTCGGATGATTTGGGAGGCTGCAACTATGGGTAACTGTGACTGGCAGCTTCATCATGACAATGAACCCACTTAAGCATCACATCTCATGCAAAGTTTTTTGGTGAAACATCAAATCAACCAGGTGACTCAGCCCCACCTACAGCCCAGATTTGCTGCCCTGTGACTTCTGTTTTTTCCCAAAACTAAAATCATCTTTGAAAGGGAAGAGATTTCAGACCCTCAGTGAGATTCAGGAAAATATGATGGGGCAGCTTATGGCGACTGAGAGAACTGTGTGAGGTCCCAAGGTGCCTATTTTGAAGGGGATAGATACATCATTATTGTATGTACAATGTTTCATGTATCTTGTTCAATAAACTCTAGATGAGAGTAAAAGGCATAAAATTGTACTTGAACAATTAAAAAATAAATACTTAATAGTAAAACAAATAAATGGCTCTATTTTTCATATTATGTGGCTGGACACTTTCTGGACAGACATTGCATTTTTTAAAAAATTTTATTTATTTACTTTAGAAAGAGGGTATGGGTGGGCAAAAAAACCCACTAATGTGTGAGAGATACATCAATTGATTGCCTCTCACACACACCCAACTGTGGATCTGGCCTGCAACCCAAGCTTGTGCCTTGACTGGGAATTGAACTAGTGATATCTTGGTTTGCAGCCAGCAGTCAATCCACTGAACCACACCAGTCAAGGCCTTAGTTCATTTTATACAATCAGCATAAACTCCAATACAAAACATGACAGAGCATGTGCATGCACACGCACACATACATTCAGACCAATTTCTATTATGAAAAGAACTGTAAAACTTCTAATTAAAATAAGTACTTGCAAGTTAAACTTTACAATTGGCTAAATGATATAGTAGAGTTTATCCCCAAATACCTTATGTAATATGTCACATCAGTAGTTCAAAGGGAGTAAGCTATATATTTATTTAGACAGATGATAAAAAAGCATGCTCATAAAAATAAAATTTACTTTTGAGTTTTAATAGTAGTAAACTCAGAACTGGATAAAACTTTCTTACAATAACAAAAAATGCTTTTGTAAAATCTGGGCAATATCACACTGACCACTTAAACACTATATTTGTGTCCATTGAAACAGTAGTGCAAAAAGGGAACCTGCTCTTACTACTATCATTGCTTAACAAAGAATTTCTAGCAATTAAAATGAGCTTTGAAACAAATAAGAAGCATAACTCTGGAAAAGAGACTATAAATATATCATTTTCTACAGATGATAAGATAGTGGGCATTTGCAACTAATAAAAAAGGTAAATAAATTAACTAGATAAAAAAGCAATCAGCCCTGGCTGGTGTAGCTCAGTGGATTGAGCGCGGGCCTGTGAACCACATGATCGAGGTTCGATTCCCAGTCAGGGCACATGCCTGGGTTGCAGGCCAGTTCCCAGCAGGGGACTCATGAGAGGCAACCATACATTGATATTTCTTTCCTTCTCTCCTTCCCTTCCTCTCTAAAGATAAATAAATAAAATCTTAAAAAAATAAAAATAAATAAAAAGAATCTTTAAAAATATATATATATATGTATTAAAAAAAGAAAGCCATCAACAACATCATTAGATTTCCTATATATCAGCAATACCTAGTAATAAAATATGGTGGAAAAGACTCCTAGTTTAAAATAGTGATGATATCATGTGTGTGAGTGTGTATAGTACATAAAAAGCAGAGCCACCTATAAAAGCTATAGGAAGATCATATATGAAGAAAATCACAAAAGTTATGTTAAATCAAATAAAAATAAATCTGTATATATGAAGAGATATATATCATAGCCCTGGATGAGGTTGACTGAGTATTGTAAAAATTATCTATCATTCCCAAATAGATTTATGACAATAAACATCTCAAAATTAAGTTAGAAGTATATATGGAGAACTTTAAACATTTAAAAAAATTGTTTCATTTTATTTTTTTATTCTCATCTGAGGACATGTTTGTTGATTTCAGAGAGAAAGAGAAAGGGAGAGAGAGAAACATCAATGACCTGCCTACCATATGCGCCCCAACCAGGGAATCTAACAGGCAACCTTTTGATGCATAGGACCAAGCTCCTAACCAGCCACCTGACCAGGGCATAGTTTTGTTTTTTATTGGTGGCAAAAACCATAGACTCTGCTAATCATTCTGTGGTCTATTGCCTACACTTATTATTGAAAGAAATGCTAAATTTCAGCTAATGCTTAGTGAAAATATAGATTTTTTTCCTTATCCAAGCTCATAGACCCCTTGAATTCTATCCTTGAAGGCCATGGATCCCAGATAAGAATGCTGGATGTGGAAGAAGTCAAAGAACTGAGAAGTCAGATGGTTTGGACATTGGCATGTGGACATTGGAGACAGATGATATAAACTAGGACACTAAGGCCCCAAACTCTTCAAAATTAATAAAGGCAAGTAACTGGAAGATTGGAAAATAATAGCCTTAAGGTAAGACAAAGGGTGACAAGCCAGGTGGGATGAGCACTAAAAAACAGGGCGATTGTACATAAAGGTGGAGGAATAATTGCCAAGAAATAGCAGTAGGGCAGTAAGAAAGATGATGACTCTAACTTCTACACCCAAGGAAGATAGTTTAAGAAGGCTGCAAAGAAGAGCAATGCTCTCAGGGGTGAACTAGATTTTAATTCGGGCAGTGTGGTGGAAGTAATGAGCAAAAATATAGTTGAGGATGAGTGGTAGTTTCTTCCTCTGTAGACTGGGAAGTAGAAAAGTTTGAGAGAGTCCACTTGCTGGGGCATTATGTTCTAGAATGGCTGCAAACGGATGTGAGAAGACAGCTTACCCTTTAAATCTTGGTTGGCAATAATAGCCCGGTATTCAGAGGTAACCAGTGTAGCATTACCACTGGAATATTTATTGCTGTAAAATTCATCATCATAATAGCATTCAAAGCAATCAAAACTTCCATTCTTAGGGAATTGGTTAAACGAGTATTGACTATCCATAAAAATAAAATATTCTCAATGTTACCAGTAAGTACAATGAGTAGAAGAATTTTTAATGGCACTGAAAATTGTCTTTATAGAATATTAAATAAAAAACCAAGATGCCTGGCTGGTGTGGAACAGTTGGTTGAAGTGTCCTCTGGTAACATGCAGGTTCTATTCCCAGTTAGGGCACAAACCTAGGTTGCCAGCTCAGTTTGGTGCACGTGCAAAGGATCCCCAGTTCAGGTGCATACAGTAGGCAGCCGATCAATTTTTCTCCCTTGCATGGATGTTTCTCCCTCCCCTTCATGAATTTATCTCTCTCCTTCCCATTCTCTCTAAGAGCAATGAAAAAAAAATGTCTTTCGGTGAGAATTAAAAAAAATTAAATGGGATAACAAATCACATACTGTATAATTCAAATTTGATTAAAATTTATGTTTGCATAGAAAAATACATAAAAATTCTAAAAAACTCCTCTCTGAATGGTGCCATTGTGAGTTATTTTAATACCTCATAATTTTATTCCTAATATCTTTCTTATTTTTATAAAATGCAATTTTTTTAATTTTTTGAGGTAAGAATATAACTTTTATTTCTTACAAATTTTAATAGGTAAAAAAGAAAGACAAAAATATAGTCTTTGGGAAATTACATAATTAAACACCCCGGAACCCCATGCCTAAAATTAAAAATGTATATGTTATTTACTCTGAAATTTTGTGTTCTGCAGATTATTCTTTAAGTTAAAAAATAATAATTAATTTAAGTACCTATTAAATGGCAAATAGAAAATTGCATAGGAGACAGTCTCTTATATTTGAATTTTACTGGATATAAGTTTAAAAGGTTATATTTTTATTTTGTATTAAGAAGAATGTTCAAAGATATTTGAAGTTTTATTATATAAATAATCTACTGACCAAACAACTTTAATAAAGATTAACATGGTATTGAGCTTATTGTACATCTGAGACATGACTGTTTAGCAAGAGGGACAGTAATATTATGGGTAGAACTGATCTCATTAGCTGATAGAAGTGTTTAAAGTGATACAACGAACTCACTTTTCCAAGATGCCTCTGAAGCTGAAGTAATAAATTCCATGATATTTTATTCATGTCAATAATGAGCTTTTCTAGAGTTTTGTTTGTTAGACTCATCGGAGAAATTCTTTTTGGGAAGATTGATCATATATCTTGCACACTTGTGATATTTTTGCAAAGAATGGAGAATGCTAATATCTTAACATAAATACATTATCTTTATTGGGGGAAAAAATGTAAAGCATTTCTCCCCTGGAAAGTGTGTCTATAAGTAGTAGTATGTTGTTGCTATAACCCCAAAATATCCAGACAGTCACTTATACTCAGGTTGCCTTTTTTTTTTTGCCTCTCTTTTTTGGTTTTAGCAACCATTGATGATAATTGTTTAGATACATCAATTCATTAGATATCGCAAAATGGCAATATTCTAATTATGTCAATCTTTTCCAGATATTAACTGGGATGCATCAATAAACACAAGCTTTCTCAACTTTTATTTGATTTTCTGTTACTACAGTTAGTGTTGGAAAGTCCCTTTATTTGTCAGTTCTGAAATTAATAAGTTCGTTTCCTAGCATCCTCCAACAGCATCAAAATCAGTTTTGGTTTTGTTTAAGTATCATTATGAATTTATAGATTTGAACATGGCTTATGTATTTCAATCGGTTGTAATTATTATCCTTAATAATAGTCAAATTTTTTACCATGGAAAGTAGGAGGTGCTGCAAATTGGCTACTGGGTCCTTTTAAGCCAACTCTAGCAGTCCTTGATAGCTTTCTTGCTCTCTGCTACATGACAAGATGCACCAGGCTCATCTTATACATTTATTGCCTAAGATCTCTGATCAGTTATTTCTTCAACGAGCCCGGTTTCCTTTTAATGGTAAATGGTGGAGACCACAGTCTGGCCTGTAGGGGTAGGGTTCAGAGGTCTTGATGTGTATGAATCAAACTTCAAATTTCTGTGTTTTCTTTTATAGTAGTTCTCATGTTACCGAGAGCAAAATCCTTTCAATGACAAATAAGGTTCTACATGATCTGCATGCCCTGCTTCTTGTCTTTCTTTACCACATATGCTTCTGTCTTTGGGACACTGTCATGGGAATGCCCTTTTCCCACATAGTTGCATAGTCCCTCACCCTTCACTTTCTGTAAGTCTTTGCCCCTCTCACCTCCTCATGAAAACCTGTCAACTCCAGCTAAAATCACAGAGCTACTTACTCTCCCAAACCCAAACCCAATGTCCTGTGTTCTAGTTTTTTAAATCCTCACCTAAGGATATATTTTTATTGATTTTAGAGAGAGAAGAGAAGAGAGAGAGATGTGAGAGAGAAACACTGATCAGTTGCCTCCTGTACATGCCCTGACAGGGGATAGAACCTGAAACCCAGGTATGTGCCCCGATAGGGATTCAAACTCTCAACCTTTTGATGCACAGGATGATGCTCCAACCAATTGAGCCACCTGACCAAGGTTTCTATTAATTTTCGTATCACATCTCATTTTTCACATAATTTATGTATTTAATATGTAGCATCTTTCTCCTAAAATGTAAGCTCCACAGGGCAGGAATTTTAGTCTTTTGGTTCACCACTCTATCTTTAGTGCTTAGGATAGTATCTGCACATGGTAGTTATTCAGTACCTGTTTGTCCAATGAACAAGCAAATGGAAGCTTAAGATATTCAGGAATTATCACACACCTAATCAGTGTGGCTCAATCTCCAAAGGCAAAGATTGAACTTAAAGCAAATGTGCATCAAGAAATATCCATCAGTAAGCTAAACTATATCCAGATATATGGAGAAAAGTTCATGAATTTCAAAACTGTCCTGGCATCCCGGGTATGTGGTCAGACTCAGAGTCTGTGCATTCAGTTTTGAAAAAGAAATGTAATATAAGCTGAGAGTTTCCATTAGTGATGAAAATAAAAAATGAGAATCAAGATGTACCCCAAAGACCAAACCTTACAGTTGACCCAGAGCAGTGTAGTGTGCTTAATACCCATGTTCTCACCAATATGGTTTATCAACTATTAGCAAAAGCCCCAAACTGTACTTTTGAACTAAATAGCTATTTAGTTCAAAAATTAGAGCTATTAGAGCTATTTGGCTTATGTTTTTATTACTGTTAAAGTCCATACTTTAAATAACTGGAGGCCATATCATCAATACAAAATTGAAGCAGTAAATATGGATTCTGGGCTACTATTGACATAGTAGGGTCAGGCCTAATCTGAGACTGAGATTTGTCTGGGCTCCTAAGGCTGAGCCTTCCAGGTATATAGGATGAATCACAGGGTGAGAGCCTGTTAAGGTGAGACCAGAGATGGGGTAGGTGAGAAGGATAGGAGGGTACTGAACAGAAGCCTGACCCAGGGACTAGGTCTAAGTGCCATTGAAAAATACCTATGAAAAAAGGCCAAAGGGCTTGTTTTCTGAGGGCTAGTGAGACAGGAGGTACAAAGAGTGCTTCACAGATTTCTGCTTTATGAGACATAATGCCAGGAGGAGGGAAGCACTGTATGTGTGGAGGTCCCCAAAGGAGGGGCCTCAGCAATAGGTAGAGTATCAGGGGGGCTTCATGTAAGACCTACTTGTGAATACACGTGACATACTCTAACAGGGGCTCCACAGAAATTACGTCAGGGCTAGAGGCTCTGTGTCAACAGATGGGCAATGAGCTAGTGCAATTTAATGTGATTTTAGCCATTCCTACAGATTAGTGTATTCTGAGAAAATTTAAATTTTTACTGGAAAAAAAATTGAGCACCACACTATGAAACCAGTGGATATCAAACCAGTGGACTGAGCACTGGTTTGAAAGAGACGTAGAAGATGTTGGTTGTCATTTTAGTTATTAATTAGCTGAATTATTTTGGGTAAGTCAAGAATCTGGATTCAGACCTGGAAGGGTCTTTGAAGTTGATTAAGGTCAGCTTCCTTCCTCCAACTAATATTAACAGGAGACCATGATATGGAGGTGGTATGTTCTTTTTATTTTTTAGGTGGGAATTTTTTTTAAGATTTAATTTATTTATTTATCTTTAGAGGGGAAGGAGAGAGGGAGAGAAACATCAATGTATGGTTGCCTTTTGTGCGTCCCCTGCTGGGAGTTGGCCTGCAGGGAACCCACCTGCAACCCAGGCATGTGCCCTGACTGGGAATCGAACTGCGATCCTCTGGTTCGCAGGCCTGCGCTCAATCCACTGAGCTACACCAGCCAGGGCTGGAGGTAGTATATTCTTAATGGGAAGTTTATTTTTAGGCTGAGTTGCAGTTTGCCTCTTTTTATTTATTTCATTGATCTCCTTTGTGCCTTCTAGAGAAACACTAAACTGCTCCTCTGGGGAAGGTATTAAGTGGGGTAAGGACACCATTTCTTGAATTAAGACTGCCAGATTTAAAATTTCAATTCCCCCACTTTCCCATGTGACCTTCATTAGGTTACTTTTGTAAGTTTCAGTTTCCTCATCTATAACATTGGCATAACAATAGTACCTACCACATGGTATTATTACTATTATCTCAGACAATATACTTTTAAATAGCTAACAATAGTCATCAGGCCCTCCTTCAATTTCTGTTTCCTCAGGTTAAATATTCTAAATCCTCAAAATATTGTCCAGAATGGCAGAATTTCCAGAACCCTTGTGCTCTTCTTTAGGATACGTTCTTAGTTTGTCACTGTTCTTTTTTTTTTTTTTTAAAGATTTTATTTATTTATCTTTAGAGGGGAAGGGAAGGAGAGAAGGAGAGAAGTATCAATGTATGGTTGCCTCTCGTGAGTTCCCTGCTGGGAACTGGCCTGCAACCCAGGCATGTACCCTTGACTGGGAATCGAACCGTGATCATGTGGTTCGCAGGCCCGCGCTCAATCCACTGAGCTATACCAGCCAGGGCAAGTTTGTCACTGTTCTTAAACACCCCACTCAAAGAGAAAAAATATATATGTGTATAATTTATTTATTTTAGATTAGGACATATTTTATTTTATTTATTTTTAGAGAGAGGGGAAGAGAGGGAGAAAGAGAGGGAGGGAAACACTGATGTGTGAGAGAAACACTAATTGGTTGCCTCTCTCATGCTCCCAGCTGGGGACCTGGCCTGCAATCCAGGTATGTGCCCTGACTGGGAATTGAACCAGTGACCTTTTCAGTTTGCAGGCTGGTGCTCAATCCACTGAGCCACAGCAGCCAGGGCAAAAACAAACAAACACACACACACACACACACACACCATGTTTTCCCATGTATAATGTGCACCCACATTTTTGGCCCAAAGTTTCAGGAAAAAAATTTTTCGTTTTTATTTTTTAGTTCAATTATTTATTTATATATCGAAACAAAACAGATTACCATATTCTAGGTTATTATTTTACATACAGGTATCATTATTGCTTTCTAGAGTTACACTTTTAATGCATAAGCATAAATAAAAGAATTAAAAACATTTATATAAATATGGAATTAGTACTACTCATGTGTAATGCACATCCTTATTTTTCCCTCAAAAGTGTGGGTAAAAGTATGTATCATACATGGCAAAATATGGCATGTACGTATATATATTTTTTAATGTGCTCAGTACAGAGGATGATGAGATCATGCTTTCTTGTGATATAGACCTTAAGCAGCCTACATTTCATTTGTTTTATTTTATTCTCACCTGAGAACATGCTTATTGATTTTAGAGGGGAAAGGAGGGAGACAGACAGAGACAGAAAGACAGACATTGATTGTACCCTGATTTGGACCAAATCTGCAATTAGATATGTGCCCTGACTGGGAATCAAACCAACAACCTTTCAGTTACTGGACAATGCTCCAAGGAGCCACACTGATGAGGGAAAAATTGGTGGTTTTCAGCCTCATCAGTTTAGCACTCTAAGGCAAACCTGTAACTTGTTTGTAGTTAATACCACTTCTCTAAGTCCAGTGTCTGATAATAACTCTTCTTTTAAAAAGATTTTATTTATTTGTTTTTAGAGAAAGGAGAAGGGGAGAAATAGAGGAAGAGAAACGTCACTGTGTGGTTGCCTCTCGAGCACCAGCTACTGGGGGCCTGGCCTGCAATCCATGCCTGTGCCCTGACTGGGAACCAAACTGGTGATCCTTTGGTTTACAGGTCCCAGCTCAATCCACTGAGCTACACCAGCCAGGGATAATTCTATGACACTTCCTAAATTCTCCATCTCATTCTGTCCTGAAGACCACTTTGCCTGATATTTTACAAAGTTGTCCTCAGTTACTAAGTGTTCTGTATTAAATCCAAGGCAATTTCCAGTGCCATCATCCAAGCAATTTTCTTAATTCTCACCCTTGCTTTTCATTCCAGAACTCCTTGATTTGCTGTGTAGTTTCTGTTCCAGATATGGCAGTTGAACTTGACAACAGATTTCTGCCTCCCAATTGTTGTCCCTTGTCACAAAACTACCTTCAGGATTTGAAGGAAACCTGGAATGTCCTACTCTTGGAATGTTCCAGGACTCAACTCTTGGACCACTTCTCCTATTTATATTCACTCCCTTGGTGATCTCCTCTAATATTATAGCTTTAAATATACCCCTTTAAATGTACCCCATCTACATGCTGATGACTCCCAATTTTATTTTGCCAGCTTATACCCCTCCCTTGAAACTCTAAGACTTGTATATTTAACACTATCTCGTTTTGGATTTTACCATCTAAAACTTAACACAGCTGTGTGGCTCACTTGGTTGGAGCATCATCCCATGCACCAAGTTGTGGGTTTGATATCTGGCCAGGGAACATGAGTAGGTTGTGGGTTCAATCCCTACTCAAGGCATGTAGGGGAGGCAACCAATCATTTTCTCTCTCCCATTGATGTTTCTCTCTCTCAAATCAATAAACATATCCTTGGGTGAAAATTGAAAAAAAAACGTGCTATGTTTAAAATCAACCCTCTACCCTTTTAGTAGAAATGGACAGTTATTATCTTGATCGTGGCAACACTTGAATGGGTGCATGTCTATGGAGAAACTTACCAAAATGTACACTTAATAATGTACAATTTATGCCCTGGCTGGTGTGGCTAAATGGATTGAGCATCAGCCTATGAACCAAAATGTTGCTGGTTCCATTGTTAGTCACAGCACATGGCTGGGTTGCTGGCCAGGGCCCCAGTTGGGGGCATGTCAGAGGCAATCGATTGATGTCTCTCTCATACATTAATGTTTGTCACCCTCTCTCCCCTTTGTCTAAAAATAAAATCTCCAAAAAGATTTTTTAAATGTACAATTTATTATATTGTCACTTACTTTCAGGATCAAATATATCCTAATTAAGAGTGGCAAGGGCACATTCTTCCCTAATCTCAGTAAAGTGATGTACTGCATTTGTAAAGGTTACTTTCTTCAAATTTCTGGAACACTTTTTCCATTGTTAGTACTCTAGAGAAGAAGCAGAATCAAGTGAGAAGCATAAATAAATTTCCAAATAGGGTGAATTATACTGTAGACATTTGGGGTTCTGTGAAATTAGATCCTTATTTCCTGTCCTAACTCAGCCACATGGTATGCCAGGACCTCAATAGTGGACAAATGGTAAGGGGGAGCGGGAGGCCAGGACTTGATAATGAGACCAAGAAGTCTGGTTCTCAAATTGGAACCAAGATGGTCCATCAAATTTCATAAACCTTATGGCAAACTTCTGTTTTGATATTATCTCTGTATGTGCCCAAATACATAAAATCAGTGAGGTGGAGGCAAGGCCAGAGCTATATTCAGGATTTGATCGCTATCAACTTTACCTGGTCTATCCAAATAGGGAGCATTGTCTGGTGAAAAATATCAAGCATGAAACTCACAAGCCACTTTTGACACGATCAGTCACAGCACCTTCTCCATACACTGCACAAATCCCATTTTTACACTTCAGTTGAATTTTTACCTCTTGAAATAATAAAGCATAAATGCCCAATGTTGTGTATTTTCAGTTTTAGGATGGCTACACAAAAATTCACAAATTTTGATGTTTTTTTAGAATGCATACTGATATGACAGCTGTCACAGCACAATCTTAACAAAATTGTTTTGAATGAAGCTAAAGACAACTAAATGCTAGTAGAACTAGCTTATGGGGAAGAAAAATCAAACTTTTTGGCCAACCCAATACTATGCTTTATTTTTTAAAAAAATACTTTATTTTTAGAGAGCTGGAAAGGGAGGGTGAGAGAGGGAGTGGAACATTGACGTGTGAGAGATACATCAACAGGCCCACAACCCAGTCATGTGCCCTGGCTGGGAATCAAACCAGCGACCCTTTGGTTGGCAGGCTGGTGCTCAACCTGCTGAGCTACACCACCCGGGGCCCAATACTATGCTTTAAGTGCTGTTGTATTTTGACCTAAAAATAAACCTGCAGAAGGGAAAAAGGGGGGAGGAAGGACTGGCAAAGGATAAGCAGACTATCTTAATAGCCTGGGATTCAAAACGGATTTAACTGGGAAACTGCTATAAGAACCATGAAAACAGCCAAGAGCTCTTTCATGCATGTTGGGCAAACAGAAAGGATCAAAAAGCACCTACTTGGGTTAGAGGGCACTTGATTGGGAAGCCAAGTGTAGTAGGATATTGGGTTTCTTGCAATGGAACTAATTTTAGAAAGCACCAAATTGTAGGTCTGAGCCAAGTGAACTTTTAAGATAACCTGGAAGCATGGTGTAAGGCAAAGAAAAAAGAATTCCTATTGGCTTGTCACTAAATCCAGACATGTAGATTCTGCTTTCCATCTCTGAAACTAGTCCTAACCAAGCCCACCCATCTATCCTATTAGGTCTCTAGGGCTCTTGAGTCTCCATTGATTTCACTATTCAGATGCAAATACATTGTGGAACATTAAAGCCTCCATCCAGCTAACTTAACGTCCCTGGTCTTAACTTAGTCTGTTTTATTACCCAGCATTCATAAACCAGAAAGCTATGACTCTAACAGCAAGAATTCTACTATGTGAAATGAGAAATCCCATCTAGGTGTCTACTAAACCAAGTAGTAAATTTAATTGAATCTGGTACAGGTTGAATTTTTTGTTTAATTCCACTAAAATGGTTCCTTTTTGCATCCAACTCATTTCTTGTCCAGGTATGGACCCTATTGTCAAAAACATGACAATTGCACCTTCCACTGAAAACATGTCTTAGCGAACTCAAGTGACTAGCATTTATATAGCTCTAACTCCTTGCCCCCAAACATTAGTAAGGTACTTTTCTAACATTTCAGCCTTACCTTTGCTTATTTGGTCTCCCAGGTTCTGGAGCACGTCTTTACCGTTTCTTATGCCCAAATCTATCTTCCTCACATTGGATTTGGTTGAGTTACAAATTCACTTGTTCAATATTCAGAGACATTTTAATTATTCCTCTCTCCCACAGTACTTTTTATTTCTATAGTCTGCTTTTTGACTCTCCTTGGCATTTAATACTACTGACATGTAGAAGACATAGGAAGTATTTTGCATCTGATTTCTGGCAGAACCTCCTCCAGTGCAATATAGTAAGTGCACATTACCAATTTGATTTGCATTATATCAACTAAGGAAATGTGACATTAAAAGAATGATTGAGAGGGAAAGGAGCAAAACCAGAACTGCAGGAAAAGGACAGAGGGATCATTTTGTCTATTTCACAACTTTGCCCTGTTTTGAAGTTGTTTGCCAGCTCCAAGCAAGGATAGTTTTGCCCGAGTTTTGTGCAAGACCCCAATTAGTCTTTCATTATTCATTGTTCGCTTGAAACTTACTATACAACCAAGTACCATGTAGTGTACTCAAGTCAGTGAACAAAACAGATCTTAGAAAGCATGTTAAAAATTTTCAAGGGGGAAATTTCGGGGGATTCAAAGATGCAGATTGCAGCCCTGGCTAGATAGCTCAGTTGGTTCAAGTACGGTCCTGATACAGGGTTGCAGGTTTGATGGCCAGTAAGAAAGGCATACATAAGAAGCAACCATTGAATGTGTAAGTGGAACAACAAACTGATGTCTCTCTCAAAATCAATAAAAAAAATTAAAGGATGCAGATTGCAATGTCAAACAGTTTACTGATATTTATATACATGTAATAGAAGAAATTAATACAGTTACCAACACCATGTTACTTGTTTGTTGATCTTACAGCGTCAGAGGAAATACAGGAGCTATAATAGCCAAGATGGTCAATTGCTGCATTTTATATACATTATCTCATTGAATCTTTTACCTGAAGGTGCATTTTACCACTAAGGTGCCAGTTTTCCTCATTTCTTTTGGTAATACCAAGATACAATATGTGTAACACATCACACCAATCGATTGTTTTCACTGGAACAAGCCTCAAGGTCCCTTAATTTCCCACAACCATAGCCACTGTGGAATTTCTTGTACCTAGTTTAATATTGTACAGCTACCACACTAAGCCCTTTAATGTTTAGGATATCAGTACTTTGTATTTTAATATGGGTTCAAGAAACATTTTCAGAGATCCATTGTACACATTGTCTTACTACTTGGGGCAAATTCACTATGTGTCTGGCCACTCAGGTATAGTGTTATAAGCCTTAAGGGCCTCTCTTGAGTTGCACGGATCCAAAATGAAATTTTTTTCACTAAGCCGAGAAAACAAACGTTTTAGGAAAAAGATGACAGCTCATTGAGGAAAGAAATTTCATGCTCTGACTATGACATTTCATGCTTTGACTATGACTATGGGCTTGGGAACAACTTATTCATACAGCTATTTAGGGAAAACAATCATGAATCACCTAATCACCTTGGTTAGATCAGATGCTACTACTGTCGTTTACAAAAATCCATTCGGTGCAATGTCTCTAACTAGTTCTAGGTTTTTTTTCAGTGACCTTCTTTGTGACCCTTAACTGCTATGTTGTGCTCTTTTCATTTTCCTCATGACTCTCCATTTCTTTTTAGTTTAAACATCCTTTTAAATTACAATTATGTAAGACTAAATATTCTACGAGTCAGTTCATCAGAGCAATCACTTTAATGCCTGGTCCCCCCACCCACCCCATTATAGGCCCTGTCTTTTCACATTGCTCTCATCTCCATTAAATAGCATAAACTTTCACTCCACTTTAATTATGCATTTTAATTTTAAACATATGATCAAAATTAAGACATTTACCCACAATTATTTGATTATAAGGCTACTTAACTGACAAAAAAATTCCATTACAAACACTTAGTTTGACATGCATTTCTAGAAACAGACCTAGGATATAATCTACCAGTTAACAGGTTGTGACTCTAGGGCAGTGTGACATGACTAAATAGAAATGGCTTGAAATCTTACAGATATACTCATCTAGATTTGATGTGCTTCAGAATCTATTTGCAAAATTAAAAATAAACTCTGTCTTGATGTGTATGTTTTCTTTCCATGTCCATAAAATGAAGAGCTTTTCCTGAGCACCAGTTTTCCACACAACATGCAGGTCACTCTTGTAACACCGGCCCTGGGAAAAGAAAACACTTGACTTATAAAACTACCAACCATCAAAATTCCTTTAAAATTCCTTTTAAAAAATGCTGTAGTCCTTGTAATAGTCTATCTCAGAAGCCAGATCCGTATTAAGTTTTTTCAACAGAAATTCAGGTTCGGGATAGGATCATCACAGATAAGACCAAGGACACAATATTAGCTGTTAAGCAAAATATATCCACTCACAGAAATGGTTGCAGCTCAAAAACAGTGCAGCAAATTGGCCCCTTTCAACTGGTAGACAGCGACCCCTCACTGTTGGAAGAGAAAAAAAAAAACCACTATTGTGAGACAGCAGTTTTCCCCCTGCAGGCAACGAAAATTTATTTCATTTTTGCACATTGGTCTCATCTCAGAAGCCGAATCCGTATATGCTTTTCTTCAGGTAATCAGCTTCGGGATAAGTTTCATCATTGATTAGACCATACACTAAAGCAGCATTAAAAGATAAGTACTGCATTAGAAATACTACAGCATATTTTGTAAGTCACACAACTTACTTCAAAATGAAGCTGACATGGATAGCTTCATTAGTTTTCCTCAATCCTCAGGATGCTGTTCAAGGGAAAAAAAAATCCATTTAACCTACATATTGACTAAATATATGGTGAAATCAAAATACTACTAGCCCAACACATACCTGGTAAGAATATATTTTAGCCAGGTGATTTTCCAGCAAATATTCTCCCATGTTTTGGAATTTTCTTTTGCATCTAATAAAAAGGCAAATTTCAAACGATTCACCATCTTTTATTCCTTTAAATCAACAGGTTTATTTCTTCAGTTTAAAAATTAAACATTAAACTCTCTACAGCACTTACCTTAGTGTCTTCACGTAACAGCCCCGTTACATCGAGCGCCATTGTTCCTGCGGAGCATGAATAAAATTAAAACTAAGCATTCTGATGTAATAGGAATAGAATTCAAGGCTTTCAGAACAACTAAAAAAAAACAACAAAAAACCCTTCCCTTCCATTAATCCGATTTGCACACAGCGCCACCTGGCCACGATACAACTATCACTTTCAGCAAAATCTAGAGCTGTCCATTTTGAAATAACCGTTTCATCTCAAGACAGAAGACACTCGCCTTAGTAATAAAGGCCTCTTGCTTTTAGCGTCAAACTAACGCCTCGCCCCAAATCCCGGGACTCTGATTTTCCTGCCGCTGCTCAAGCTCTGCCAGCCAAGTACCCGGGTTTATTAACTAAGCTACGCACAGTGCCGTGGCAATCAGCAACAGCCTCCTCAAGCCTAAACTCCAAGTCTGCCGCCACCACTCAGGGACACGTGGCGGTCCGCTTGCGTTTTTCCAACATGCCAGCTTTCACTATACAACGCCCTAAGCTCACTCAAATTCATAAACTCCTTCAGTTCTGCAGCCTCCAATTCAAGCCCGCGCAACCAGTGGTAGATCGGATTCGGATTCCCGACGGCGACCCCTACTCACCAGTACATAGGAAGAGGTCCCAAGTCCCGACGCAAAAGAGTGTGCCGCGAGGCCAGCAGTTCCCTATATAGCCTCCCTGGAGTCAGACCGANACTAAAAAAAAACAACAAAAAACCCTTCCCTTCCATTAATCCGATTTGCACACAGCGCCACCTGGCCACGATACAACTATCACTTTCAGCAAAATCTAGAGCTGTCCATTTTGAAATAACCGTTTCATCTCAAGACAGAAGACACTCGCCTTAGCAATAAAGGCCTCTTGCTTTTAGCGTCAAACTAACGCCTCGCCCCAAATTCCGGGACTCTGATTTTCCTGCCGCTGCTCAAGCTCTGCCAGCCAAGTACCCGGGTTTATTAACTAAGCTACGCACAGTGCCGTGGCAATCAGCAACAGCCTCCTCAAGCCTAAACTCCAAGTCTGCCGCCACCACTCAGGGACACGTGGCGGTCCGCTTGCGTTTTTCCAACATGCCAGCTTTCACTATACAACGCTCCAAGCTCACTCAAATTCATAAACTCCTTCAGTTCTGCAGCCTCCAATTCAAGCCCGCGCAACCAGTGGTAGATCGGATTCGGATTCCCGACGGCGACCCCTACTCACCAGTACTTAGGAAGAGGTCCCAAGTCCCGACGCAAAAGAGTGTGCCGCGAGGCCAGCAGTTCCCTATATAGCCTCTCTGGAGTCAGACCGAGACCGCCCCTCCCTCTCACATTTATTGGATGCCAGAGAAGATGGGGGGCGTGGCTGTTTCCTGAACGGCGAGAGCACGAGGGCGAGCGCGCGCGGCCGTTCTTTTCTTTCGGGGGCTCGTTCCGGGGCCCGGTGCACGAGCCGCCCGCCCGTCGCGCGCCCGTCCACTCCCCAGAGCGCGTACCCTGGCGTGCTGCCTATAGTCCCCTCTGAGTCTGGCTCTACGTGGCGCGGGAGTGGCGCCAGAATTCGAACGGACAGGCACAGTTGGAGCTAAGGCTGCTGCTTGCGGCGAGCCAAGTCCTCCCAGGGCCGACCGGATGGCTCTGAATCTCTAGTGGACTTGAGTTTTGCAGCAGAGTTTTGCAGCCTCAGTTTATGACCCATAGGAGAAGTTGGGTTGGCTGGAGTCTAGAGTGAATTGACGCCCAGCGGCTGCTGCGCGCCTGTAAAGAGAAATTGGCGGGTAGAAATGCTCGGGTTGAAGAAAGTTAGTGAAAGTGCCGCATTTCTCCTTCCGTCCACAAAAAGACAATACCGCGCCTGGCGGTTTTGGACAACCTGCCCGCCGCGGGGAACGCTGTCCAGGACCAGGCCCCGGGCCCAACCAACCGCCAGGCTTCCTTGTGACAGGCGCTGCCGGTACTATATTCAGTACATAGAAGTCTCTTTGAGAGGTGAATATTCCATATGGCCGAGAGAATTGAGGCCTGAAGCAGCTGAGTAATTTGCCCAAATTCCCACAACTGAAAAGCTCTGCGATTTTAAAATTTATTTGTATTAAGTTCGTTATAATGAATGCAGGAGAAAGATTAGTTTGAGAACTATCACAGAATATCTTATCCAAACAACACTCAACAAATTCTGTAGCAACTGGGCTATTAATTAGTATGTGCAAGTAAATATATGTATATGCACGCACAAGCACACATGACATTTAAACATGTCAGCATTCGAAAATGCAAGTCTTCATAGCGCTTATTAGTGATTCTATTTAAGTGTTGGTTTTGTCTAAGGAATACATGGTTTTGTGCACCGTTCTTTATTTTTCTGCTTAGAACACTGTTTGGCAAAAACGGTTGAATGAATGAATCAATGAATGAATGAATTTGGTGGCTTTTTAGAAAATTCCAAAGAATAAAAGATAATAGCATAAAGCAAATTTCTGTAACAGGAAGTAAAGTGACATGGAATTTTCTTGGCTTGGCATTACATAGGGTTTTGGATACTGTTTTGTAATGTACAAGGTAAATTTACATATTGCTCAAAATAACTAAATACAGATGGATATAAAAAGGAAAGTAAAATTTTCCTTATCGCTGGAATCTTCTCTCCACATTAACAGTAACCACTATTAACACTCTTAACACAGTAATCACTATTGAAACTTTCTGTGCATATACAGATGCTCCTTTGTTTATGATGGGATTACATCCCAATAAACCCATCAGTAAGTTGAAAGTATCTTAAATAGAAAATGCATTTAATACACCTAACTTACCGAGCATCATAGCTTAGCCTCACCTACCTTAAATGTGCTCAGAACACTTACATTAGCCTACAGTTGGGTAAAATTATCTAATACAATGAATACAATGTAGACTGAGTGTTGGTTGTTTGCCTTATGATAATGTGCCTGACTGGGAGCCATAGCTTTCTGCCCCTGGCCAGCATCAGGAGAGAGTGTTCTTCTACCACATATCGCTAGCCAGGGAAAAGATCAAAAGTCACATTTGAAAGTACAGTTTCCACTGAATTATTATCATTTTTGCACCATTGTAAAGTCAAAAGGTCAAAAATATAATTTGCAATCTGTACAAATATATGTTCATATTTTTTCACATATAAATAGGATCTATACTCATTTCTGCAACTTGCTTTATTCCTTCATAAATATCATAGACATCTTTCCATATCAGTGCATATAGATGATTATTCTTGTTTATAGCCTGCACAGCCCTGAATTAGATGTATCATAATTTATTTCATCATTTTCCAACTTTCTACTGTCATAGTGCCAAACTGAATTATAGATATATCATAGTGATCTATGATATCACTATGGGGGGGCCTGTTGTGAGAAGATCTGCAAGATCAATTTCTAGAAGTGAGTCAAAGGTTATGCGTGCTTAAATTTGTGGTAGATTTTGCTTAATTGTTCCACCACCTTCTACCACCAAGGGATTGTATTGTGATTATATTTGGAAGCATGTTTTGCTCACTAAAAAAACACCTATGACTATTATGGGATGGCAATTATTACACAATTGAAGTGAAGAACAATTGCCCTCTTTGTTATCTCTGTGAATCCTGTTTGCTGTGCTGAACACCATCAAGATCATCTGGTCAAAATAACATAAAACAGTGACTCCTTATGGTGATTTAGCAATTGAATACTTGGGGAGCTAAAAATTATCCAATTTCTGGGCCCTAACCTGGAACTACTAAACTAAAATCTCAAAAAAATGGGAAACATTTTAAACAAGCATCTAGACAATGCTCTTCAACAGGAACATAACACTAATCATAATTGTGAGTTGCTTATATATTTTTAAATATGCCAGTAGCCACATTTTAAAAAATTAAAAAAACAGATGAAATTAATTCAAATACATTTTATTTAACCCAGTCTAAGCAATTATTTTCACTTCAACATATGATCAATTATGTTGTTGAGGTTTTTTACACTCCTTTTTTGTACTTTGTCCTTAAAATCTGGTATGTATTTTACACCCAAAGCACATCTCACTTTAACTTTCAAGTGATCCATTGCCACATGGATAGTGGCTGTTGTTCTGGACAGTATAGGTCTATGGTGATTCATATACATATAGACGTTTGAGAACCACTGTGTTAGGGTAAGTGCAGTATGCACACCTGACACATATTGAAGTCTTTTTAAACAAACATTCCATATTACTTTTAACTCATAAAATAACAAATCTGGAGCTCGATTATTAACAGCATGCCCTCCGTGAACATGGGTGGTGACCGTGATGCCAGTACACAACTCACTTAAGATATTTATCTCTTTGTACCACTTCACACCAGTCAGAATGGCCATCATAAACAAATCAAGAAACAGCAGGTGCTAAGAAGGTTGTGGAGAAAAGAGAACCCTAGTAGACTATTGGTGGGAATGCAGACTGATGCAGCCACAGTGGAAAATAATATAGAATTTCCTAAAAAAACTAAAAGTGGACTTAGCAATTCCACTGCTGGGATTATACCCTAAGAACCTTGAAACACCAATTCAAAAGAACCTATGCAACCCTATGTTCATAACAGCACAATTTACAATAGCTAAGTGCTGGAAACAGCCTAAGTGCATATCAGTAAATGAGTGGATCAAAAAACTGGTACATTTACACAGTGGAATACTACACAACAGAAAGAAAGAAGGAGCTCCTAACCTTTGCAACAGCATGGATGGAATTAGCATTATGGTAAGTGAAATAAGCCATGTGGTGAAAGACAAATACCATATGATCTCACCCATAGGTGGAAACTAATCAACAAAACAAGCAAGCAAAATATAACCAAAGACATAGAAATAAAGAACAAACTGACAGTGACCAGAGGGGAGAGAGGAGGGAGGTAACAGGGGAAAGTAGGGGAAGGGTCAAGTCAACAGCCATGTATAAAGAACCTATGGACAGGGACAATGAAGTGGGGGGAGGGAGACTGAATGTGGGAGAGGCAGGACAGAGGAGAGTAATGGGGGAATAAGAGGGACAACTATAATTGAACAATACAAATTTTAAAAAGATGTTTATCTCTTCAAGGAACAGAAAAACATTCTGGGGGATGAAGCCAGTAGTCATTGCTTCCACACCTAAAACAGTCAAGCAAATTGCTACCAAATATTTGAAGTGATTTTAAAAAGATCAGGTAGAAGTCAGAACTGAAATTAAGTGTTCTTGAGGAATTTAGCATATTGAAAATAAATTCTCATATTCTGTAACAAACTTTCAGATAAGAACATCATTTAGTTATTTTTTTGGAAGAAATGTTCACTGAGCTCTTGGTGCATGCAATATACTTCAGTAAAAGATAGTACGAGTACACAAAGTCGACCTTCTGAAAGAGTTTATAGTTTAGTAAGAAGTATCCACCAAATTTTAGATACCTTCGGTTTAAAATTAGACAGTCATTAAAGACTTTTTGGAAGATCATACTCTGAACCAAATAATGTTTGGGTAAGTGTTTGGGGGAGAGAGATTTAAAGCAGAGCTTAGAAATGAGTGCAATCATTTAGATGAGATAATGTGAGGGATAGCACTATAGTTTTGGCCGTGGAAGTGGAAGGTGGGGAAGAGAACAACATACAGTGAGAACTTATATGCTGTTAGGTTCTTGTATGCATTGGGTCATTCAAAATAAGCCTGGTATGTATTTTTAACCATATATTACATATGAGGAAAGTGGGGCATAAGGACCTCAGTTAACTAACATTCCCAAGTTTTTTTTTTTACCCCAAACTCATAATCCTGGCATCAGGACATGACATTGCTGTGTTAAAGGAAGAAATAGTAGTAGATGATGATGAACTATAAGGGAAGAGAGGAAGTGAAGTGGAGTCTGCCAGCCAAGAGAATGGCAGCCAGTGACAGGAAGAGGGAAGTCAGGAGTTACTGATTTAAAAGCAGGGTGAAAAAAGATTCGGCTTTGGCTGTGTTAAATTTGGAGTGGAACATGCAGTTATATTTCTCCAGTAGATGATCAGAAATGTAGAACCCGAGAGAAGAAGTCAGTGGAGTCATGTGCACAGATGAGTATGGGGAGAAAAGAAAAAAAGACCGCAGCAGTGGCCTAGAATTAGTACCACAGTGTGCGCAGATGTCCCTCAGTAGATAATCTTTGAAAACATAGTCAATATATGTAAAAATCTGGTCAGATAATGAATGCATAAGCAAAAACTGGACTATTACAGCTTCTGATTAAATCATGGGGGAAATGTATATGCCACATTAAATATTATAAGCATAATTAACTTATTCAGTTTTTTAAAAAGAAATATCTAGTAGGGTATTAATATTCAAAATACGTAAAAAACTCATACAACTCAATAGCAAAAAAATCTAATCAACAAATAGCTGGGGTATCTGAACAGACATTTTTCTGAAGAAGACATACTTGATCACCAACAGGTACATACAAAAGTGCTCCACATCACTAATCATTAGGGAAATGCAAATCAAAACCAGATATCACCTTGCACCTGCTAGAATGGTTATTAACAAAAAGACAAGAGATAACATGCTGGTGAGGATGTGGAAAAAAGGCAACCCCTGTGCACTATTGGTGGGAATGTAAATTGGTGCAGGTACTATGGAAAACGGTATGGAAGTTCCTCAAAAAATAAAAAATACAATTACCATATGATCCAGGTATTTCACTTCTGAGTATTTATCTGAAATAAAAATATCCAGCTTGAAATGATACATGCAGCCTATGTTCATTGCAGCATTATTTACAATAGCAAAGATATGGAAACAACCTAAAAGTCTATCTGTGACTGAATAGTTAAAGAAAATGTGACATATACAAAATTCAGCCATGAAAATGTTTCCATTTGTTATAGCAAGGATGGAACTTACAGGAATTATGCTAAGCGAAAAAACTCAGAGAAAGGATAATACCATATGATGTCACTTATGTGTGGAATCTAAAACATAAAAAGAGATAGACAAGCTTGTGGATGCAGGGGACAGATTGGTAGTTGCCAGAGGCAATGGGTGGGGGTTCGGAAAAATGGGTGAAGGGGTACAGACGTCCAGTTATAAGATAAATAAGTCATGGGGATGTAATGTGTAGCATGGCAACTATAGTTAGTAATATTTGAAAGTTGTAAGAGAGTAAGTCTTAAGAGTTTTCATCACAAGAACAATAAAATTCTGTAACTATGTGTGGTGACGGATTTCAACTAGACTTACTGTGGTGATCATTTCACAATATATTCATATATGAATATCAAGTCATTGTATTGTGCAACTGAAATTAAAACTATGTATGTCAATTATACATAATAAAAATGAAAATATGTAAGAATTAAAGAATCTATTTCTTATTATAATTTTTTTTCCTAGTGTACAAACTGAACTGGTTAGTTTTTTGCAGGACAGACAACAGTGAATTGAAAAAAATATCGTGACTACTCAATGAAATCATAAGGTGTTAAGTTCTTGAAACAGTAAAGAGCTAAATTAGGATGAAAATCACATATATGTAGAAATATCAAGGAGGCATTTTGATACATGAATCTGAAGTTCAGAGGAGAGTTCTGGGATAGAGTGTCATTGGCATGAGTAAGGTATTTAAAGCATGACACTAAGTGAGATCATCTGGGAGAGTATAAATAAAGATGAGAATGCCTAGGACAGAGCCTTGGTGCTCTGCAAGCTCTAGAGTTCCAGTAGAAAAGGAAGTGTCAGCAAAGAGGACCCCTCTAGGGAAAAATGAATAGTGTGATATCGGAAGAGTTTAGGAAGAGATAGGTCAGTTGTAGTGAATGCTTCTGAAAGGTCACTTAGGATAACAAATGGCCACTGGGTTTGGCAACATGAATATCACCAGTGATCTTATAAATACAGTCACAAGTGGAATAAAAAAGAAAGAAGCCCAGTTGAAGAGTACTGAGGAGAAAGCGAGGTAAGAAGGCAGAAATGGATCAGTAGCTGGAGAGGACTCTTAGGTTAAGGAACTACTTTTTAAATGGGAGATACTAGACCATGGTTATATGCTCATGGGAGTGGTTTAGTAGAGGGGGGAGATTTACGATGCTGCAAACATAGGCAAAAGTTACAGGGGCAAAATCCTTGAGAAGACAAGAACCTTTCCAGAATACCATATTTTGCGATGTATAATGCATGCGTTTTTTCCCAAATTTTTGAGGGAAATATAAGGATGCTCATTATACATGGGTAGCACTAATTCTGTATCTATATAAATGTTTTTAATTCTTTTATGCTTATGTACTAAAAGTGTAACTCTAGAAAGTCATAGTGATATCTGTATGCAAAATAATACCCTGGAATACAATAATCAGTTTTCTTTCTAAATATAAATAATAAAAAGTTGAATTAAAAATTAAAATGAAAGATTTTTTTCCAGAAACTTTGGGCCAAAAATGTGGCTGTGCATTAAACACAGAAGTGCATTGTACACAGCAAAATATGGTGCATATGGAGATCTTTGGAATGGGGACACCTCATCTATTTTATCTGTTAAAACAAAAGATAAGGCAGGTATTGGGAAAAGCAGTCATGCACAGCCTGTTGACCCTTGCTTAACTGCATGAGACTACATCTTGGGCCTGTATCATATTCTTGCATGAAGGTAAAGAGCCCTCACAGTTTATGTTGGGTGTGTGGACTTGTTTGGGATTATTGTTCCCTGTTCTGAGCTTGACTATACTTCTTTGTTCTGCTTAAAATGTTTTTATCACATGGCACCTGGCCAACTCCACTGGTATATCTGTTCCTGGTGGGAAGGGAAGGGTGTCCTTCACCCGCAGCATAGGAGGGCTGTATATAGATCATTTCTCTATGTCAACTTCAGGGCAAGATGTGCTGGCCCCAGGGACTGACCTTGTTGAGGCTGAATGGCATGAACTACTATGGGAAAACTAACCACTGACACACCACCTCCAGCCTGCCTCCTGTTGCAGTGGGTTCTTTCTGATATGGAAAGGGCAACTAACAAAGCAGAGACAGAAATAAGCCCATGTTTCTCTTGATCTGGGTTGCAAAGAGTGTGAGAAGTCCCAACAATGGGGACTTCTCAAAGACTAAGAGCCTCTGGAAAACCGCTCATTAATCTGTAACTGCATTTCAGGTAAAAAGCCAAAGATACCTGACTATATGACCCTTCCCAGGGGATGCAGATAATGCTGTTGAGGCCTTCCTGGGGCACGATTCTCCCCAGTAAAATGTCTCAAAAGTACTTACAAAATATGGTCAGCCATCATACTGGCTGTACGATTAAAAAAAAAACTGAGTCTTTCACCACCTGCCCAGTGGTGAAAGACTTTTTTTTATTGTACAGCCAGTATGATGGCTGACTATATTTTGTAAGTACTTTTGAGTATATCTTGTGTTGAGCTTTTTCATGGCAAATACCATATGATCTCACCTTTAAGAGAAACCTAAACAACAAAACAAACAAGCAAAATATAACCAAAGACACTGAAATAGAGAACTGGCTGACAGTGACCAGAGGGGAAAGGGGAGGAAATTTCAAGGGAAAGAGAGAGGGGTTTACAAGAACAAGTATAAAGGACACATGGACAAAAACTGTGTGGGGGGATAGAAATGGGAGGAAGGTGGGAGAGCTTGGGGGTGGGCTGGGCTGGGACTAAATAAAAGAAAACTGTACTTGAACAACAATTAAAATAAAATAAAATAAAACAAAAATAACTTGGTGAGAAAGAACAAAGTAGGAGGGATCACCATACCTAACATCAAACTATGTTACAAGGCCACAATAATCAAAACAGTCTGGTATTGGCCTAAGAACAGACACAGATCAATGGAACAGAATAGAGATCCCAGAAATAAACCCAAGTCTCTATGGTCAATTAATATTTGACAAAGAAGAAGCATAAAATGGAGTAGAAATATCCTCTTCAATAAATGGTGTTGAGAGATCTGGACAGCTACATGCAAAAAAATGAAACTTGACCACCAACTTACACCATATACAAAAATAAACTCAAGATGAATAAAAGACTTAAATATATGTCGTAATACCATAAAAATCCTACAGGAGAATATAGGCAGAAAAGTCTCAGATATTCCATGCAGCAATATTTTCACTGATATATCCCAAAAAGCAAGGGACATAAAGGAAAGAATAAACAAATGGGACTTCATCAAAATAAAAAGCTTCTGCACAGCTGAAGAAGACATCAGCAAAATGAAAAGGGAACCAACTGTATGGGAAAATGTATTTGCCAATGATATCTCAGACAAGGGTTTGACCTCCAAATTTATAAAGAACTCACATGACTCCACTCCAGGAAGACAAACCATCCAATTAAAAAATGGGCATATGACCTGAATAGACATTTCTCCAAGGAGGACATACAGGGAGCCCAGAGACATATGAAAGGATGCTCAGCATCACTAGCTACCAGAGAGATGCAAATTCAAACCACAGTGAGATACGACTTCACACCAGTGAGAATGGCCAACATAAACAGCGAGTGCTAAGGAGGTTGTGGAGAGAAGGGAATCCTAGTACACTGTCAGTGGGAATGCAGACTGGTGTAGCCACTGTGGAAAATGGTATGGAATTTACTCAGAAAACCAAAACTGGAACAGCCTTTTGACCCAGCTATTCCACTGCTGTGATTAAACACTAAGAATCTTGAAACACCAATTCAAAAGAATCTATGCACACCAATGTTCATAGCAGCCCAGTTTACAATAGCCAAGTGCTGGAAGTAAGCTAAGTGCCCATCAGTAAATGAATGGATCAAAAAACTATGGTATATTTACACGATGGAATACTACATAGCAGGAAGAAACAAGGAGCTTCTACCCTTTGTGACAGTGTGGATGGAACTGGAGAGCATTATGGTAAGTGAAATAAGCCTTGTGAAAGACAAATACCATATGATCTCACCTATAAGTGGAACCTAATCAACAAAACAAACAAGAAAACAAAATATAACCAGAGACATTGAAATTAAGAACAAACTGACAGTAACCAGAGGGGAAGGGGGAGGGGGATAATGGAGGAAAGAAGGGAAAGAACCATCAAGAAACATGTATGAAGCACCCATGGACAAGGCCAAAGGGAAGAAGGATTGAGGGTGGGAGATGGGAATGAGAGAGGAGGGTAGTGGTGGCAGGAAAATGGAGACAACTGTTATGAACAACAATAACAAGTCTGATATACAGTTTCTTTATTGTTTTTTAATTTAATTATTGTTCAAGTACAGTTTTCCGTCCCCCACTCCCAGCCCAGCCCACCCTCCCCTGTGCTCCCCACCTCCCTCCCATTTCCACCCCCCTTAGTTGTTCTCCATGTGTCCTTTATACCAGTTTCTGTGAATCTTTTCCCTTTTCCCCTGAAATTCTCTCCCCTCTCCCCTCTGGTCCCTGTCAGCCTGTTGTGAATTTCAGGGTCTTTGGTCATATTTTGCTTGCTTGTTTGTTTTGTTGTTTAGATTCCTGTTAAAGGTGAGATCATATGGTATTTGTCCTTCAACACCTGGCTTATTTCACTCAGCATAATGCTTTCCAGTTCCATCCATGCTGTTGCAAAGGTCAGGAGCTCCTTCTTTTTTTCTGCTGCATAGAATTCCATTGTGTAAATGTACCATAGTTTTCTGATCCATTCATTTACTGATAGGCATCTAGGTTGCTTCCAATTCTTGGCTATTGTAAATTGTGCTGCTATGAACATTGGTGTGCATAGGTTCTTTTGGATTGGTGTTTTAGGGTTCTTAGGATATAATCCCAGCAGTGGAATTGCTGGGTCAAAAGGCAGGTCCATTTTTAGTTTTCTGAGAAAATTCCATACTGTTTTCCATAGTGGCTGTACCAGTCTGCAATCCCACCAACAGTGAGCTAGGGTCCCCTTTTCCCCATAACCTCTCCAACATTTGTTGTTTGTTGCTTTGTTTATGATAGCCATTTTGACTGGTGTAAAGTGGTATCTCATTGTGGTTTTAATCTTTATTGTTTTTAAGATAGAAGCATTTACTTCAAAAAATTATTGGCGAAATTTTGTAGTGTGTTGGAGAATTACTTTAATAACATACAAAACTATGGACATGATTTCATCCTCTTGAAATATCTCTAAGAAATCTATAATAGCTCTTTATCATTTAGAGAGTGTTGACATTTCTTAAAACCAGAGTTTGAAATACATCACACATGGTTATATGTTATAAAGCTGAAGAGTGAAAGGCTTGACACAAACATTCAGATCATAGCAACTGTGTATCTATGTACTAACCCTGGACTATTCAACTCGGTTTTTGTTATATGTGAGGGAAATAAGTTCAATTTTGTTTAAGACACTCTTAATTAGAGTTTTCTCATATGCAACTAAAGCTAATCCTAACTGACATGAATGGAAATGATATCAACAAGATAAAGATTTTTAATATGTACATATTATTCTGATGAGAATTAGGAAATCTATTTGAGCAAATCCAAAATCTGGATACAAAAAATAAGGAAACAGTAACATAAAGTATAACTTTTTGGCAGTTCAGGGCAGCCATGTGGAGACAAATCTGATGGAGATATTTCTTAGAGTATTTTATAAATTAAGAGATAGTTTCCCCATTTTTTATTCAGTTAAAAAGAAGAACTGGGATGTCTGTGCAGATCCCACTGTATTTTTTAAAAGATGTTGTTTATTTACTTTCAGAGAGAGGAGGAGGAATGGAGAAGGAGAAGGAGAGAAACATCAACTGGTTGCTTCTCTTAGGCTTCCTGACTGGGCACCAAACCTGTAACCCAGCCATGTACTCTGACCAGGGATTGACCTTTCACTTTGTGGGATGATGCCCAAACCACTGAGCCACACAGGTCAGGGCCCTCCTGTATTTTTTAATACGTCAAATTTTTGTCAGGGTTCATGGGCCAAACTTGGCCCATGGGTAACTTAGATGAAGCTACTTTGGCTCATTATACCCAGCAGAGTCACTGCATGACTCCATTTCAGATACAATTTAGCTTTTATAAATGCCTGAGTTGTGATTGTTACTTAGAAGCAGATTAAAAAATCATTATGGCAAGTGAAACCAAAGGTTTGGCTACCTGCCTGGAATAGAGAAGGGAAAAATACCTTTAGTTGAGAGAGCAAATTAATGTATCAATGGATTACCCTGTCATGTGTCTTTGCACGATATTGTTTTTTTCATAATTTCTTCCTTCACTTTTATAGAGATCCTTTTGTCATTATTTCTCGAGATATGTTCCTTAGAATCATAATTCTTCCCTGGTGAAATGTATATTTTGTTAAGTATGACATTTGACAACTATGACAGTTTGAGCTATTCCCCATTTCATTTGTGTTTGATTCTTAACATTTCTAATTCTAGCAAATGTTTCTTCGTTAAATTGTCACTTCTGATTTCTTCTTTCTTTCTTTCTTCTGATTTCACTTCTGAGCTCCTCTTTCTGGGTGTGCAATTCTGTCTCCAACATTCATCTCTGATCTTTATTCTTGGTGATTTGTTCCAGTGAGAATGATCATGGGGACTATCAATATAAGAAGCGCCTAAACCTATAGAGAATTTTAATGAGTTTATTTGAGCCAAACTGACAATTGCTGGGAAGCAAAATCTCAGTGGATTGTGAAAATGCTCCAGAGAAGGGCAGTTTTGCAGCTTATTTTATACATTAGAATCAAAGGAGCCACAGGGAGGCTTACATGACGTCCATTGGTGGTAGATTAAGCAGGTGGGAGAAAGCAAAGTCGGGGTGTGGAAGTGAGTGAGTGGGAATCTCTGGAACTAAATAAAAAGTAAAATGAAGAGACACTTCTTTTACATTGGTGGGTACAGGATAGTTAATAACTAACATTTACAGCACATAAAGACAGTAAACGGGGAACAAGATAACAATGAGGGGTTCTGTGGTCTCGTTGCTCTCATGTCCACAGTTGTGCCTTGAGGGGTCTGGACAAGATTACTTGACATTTCAAAAGTGTGTCCTCTTATATGAAAAAAGACAGTAGACAGGCTCACTGAAAATAAAGATTGACCTTTGTCAAAGAAGCTACAGGCCTAGGACATGATCTTCCATGATTTGCTTTTAGTTAGGAATTTTTATGTTTCTTCCTACAAGGTAACTTTCAGTCTCCAAGTTTGTAGGGCCCACCTTGCTGCCTCCCCTGAACTTGCCAAGTTTTAATATGTGGTCCCTTTTTTTGTCCACAAGATAATTGAGAAACCATTTTAATGTCATTTACCATACAATTTACCATATTGAATGCCAGCTCTCTCATCAAAACCTAGATCAGAGGTTAACTTCCCTGGAAAACTGTCTCTAGAATGGAAGAATCATTTCCTCTACTTTAATACTTCTGAAACTTGAACTTTTTTCATTGTTTTCTCACACAATATTGTAATTTATTTATGTGCATAGCTATTGGCCTTGCCTATGCATGAAATAACCATATGTTTAGCAATGTGTTTAGTATATAGCATGTACACATTTAAACATACAAGTGGCTATATCAAACAATTTCTTTGATCGGTTTTCTTAAAAGCAGTGCCCAGAATCCAAAAATCACCCCTTAAGTCCTTGGTACAAATGCCAACTCTAGATTCCTTATTCCAGACTCTTTAGATGCTTCTCATCACTGCCCACTCCACAGTGCCCCCAGCCTGATATTGATCCTTGGCAACATTCTAGAATGGATCATTAATCATTTGCCATGCAGCCACTTGGACAAGGAAGCAATGGTGATCAGGATCCAAGAAGACTCATTAAGAACTAGTGATGACGTATTAATCTCAATCCCACATTTTAAGGAAAGGATTATTAGACTCATACTTCAGGGGACTGCTGGATTCCCAGAAGAATTTGAGGTGGTTATAAAACCATATACAAGCCCTGGCTGGTGTAGCTCAGTGTGTTGAGCACCGGCCTGCGAACCAGAGGATCGCGGTTCGATTCCCAGTCAGGGCACATGCCTGGGTTGCAGGCTGGTTCCCTGCAGGCCAACTCCCAGCAGGGGATGAACAAAAGGCAACCATACATTGATGTTCTCTCTCTCTCCTTCCCCTCTAAAGAAATAAATAAATAAAATTAAAAAAAACCCGTATACAGAAAAGAAAAACAAAACATATAAAATTTCAGAGAGAAAGACAAATCAGGATGAACTACTCTAAGCAAGTCAGGGGAGATGTTAGTTAATGTACAATGTATTGGTTTGCTCAAAGTGCCATAACAAAGTATCACAAAGTGGGTGGCTTAAACGAAAGAAATTTCTCTTCTCACAAATTCTAGTCTATAAATCTGAAATCTGCATGTAAGGGATATAGCAGCAAACAGACAAAGTTCTCTGTCATTGAGTTTATATTTTAGTGAGCAAGACTAAACAGGATAAATAAGTAAAATATATGATGTTAGGCACTGATAAGAACTAAGAGGAAAAAGAAAATAACTGGGGAGGGATAAGGGATTGTGTGTGTGTGTGTGTGTGTGTGTGTGAGTGTGAACATGTTGGCATTTTAGGTAGGGTGGCTCTGCTGTGAAGGACATATTTGGTCAACATCTGAAGGAAGGAGGGAGTGAGTTCTTTAGATGGCTCAGAGAAGAGCACCCTGTGCAGAGGGAAGGCTTCATTGTTTAGAGTGTCTTCGATGATTCCAGCGTTTGGGTTAGTGGGGACCTCGTTGAGCATCTATTTGTTTGGATCTGTCTTCTACTACATCTCACTGACCCACTGTCTTCCTCACCTAGGATTCTAGGATGGCTACAGTGGAGTAACCTACTCTTTTAGCCATTTTTCCCATCTCTTTTCCAGGCTGCTTCACATCTATTTTTTTTTTCTGGTTGTGTGGCTATGCTCCTCTGCTGTGCTGCCACCTTGGTCCCTAGTTGCTGCTGTGACATGTCTTACGCCTCTTCTGTAAGAACTTTAATCTAAGACAGCCCATTAAAGCAAAGCCTGTTCAAAATGAAGTTGAATCTGGTGAAGTGAGCAAATTCATACCTCTTTATTAAGTGTAAAAAAATGCAGATATCAAAGCTAAAATCCAGGTAAATGACTGATATTCGAAAGCCCTCAGAGATTCCAAGATTGCTGCAGAGTAGGTGGAAGCTTCCCTCAACTGCTCCCAGGCCCAAACTGGATTTACAGCTAAATTATAGAGCAATCAACCTGAGCCAACTGAAGCCTATGTTGACTGAAACATTATAACCAGGGATTTACAGAAGAAGCCACATAGAGACTGGTAAGAAACACAGAGACCTGGAAGGGGCTAGCCCCTGCACCCAAGAGTGGCAGGCTGAGAAACTGGAGGGATATTGCAGCAGCAAAATTCCCTCCCCCTAGGAGTGTGGCAAGTCTTAGTTAGCCCCATGCAGGGATCCCAACCCAGAGCAACAGAGATGGGAAGAGGAGCCTGCCATCTGGTGGTGAAAATTAGTGGGAATTCAGTGCTCCTGGGAGACCCAGATGCCACCTTCCCGGGAACAACCACTCTTACTGTCACAATCCGGGGAGTACACTGTTTGGTCCCTGACTGCTGGCAAGGGATTAGGTTGTGCTGGGGTCCTGCAGAGGGGTCTGTTGGCTGTACCTAGTGGTGACCTTTGGGGCCCTTAATTTCTGGGGAGGTTCCTGGTAGAGACTCAGACAGTGACTAAACTGTGGAGTTTTGAAAAGGTCACTGGTCTTTCCTACCTCAAGTGCATAGCTGGTGCCCCTCCCTGCCAACTGTTGAATCACTTGGCTGTTTCTGTCCTGCTGAGTTCAGCCAGGAAAGGGGATAAGAGTGCTACCCAGAGCTGGGATTTTCAGAGCATGTCTCCCAGGGAAGCTTTTGTCTGGGAATCAGTTGGGGGGATGCTGTGGTGTATGGCTACATATGAGGAATGTGGGATACTCCTATCTCCCCTGTGAACTCAGTCTCCACTACCCCAGGGAAAGGGAAGAAGTGGTCCACCTCAACCCATAGGCTTATGGGCACCACCCCTAACAGGAGACTGTTTGGATCAGTCCTGCCAAGTCTTGGACACCCTAGGCTCCTGAGCTCAGTTCTATGGGGAGAAGGGAGAGCTGCTGGGAGCTGGGACATTCAGAGTGTGAGTGCCTCAGAGGCTATTGGCTGGGACTGGGACAAAGTACTTAGCACCCTCCTGCAGGCTGGGTCAGCATCACTCCAAATGGGAGACTCTTTTGATATGTCCTCTTGAGCACAGTGGTAGTACCTGGCAGAGCTTGCTCCGGAATAGGGGATGGCTGGCTGTACCCAACTTAAACCTGTGGTGCATTCCTCCTAAGGGAACTAGAGTTGGAGACTGGCAAAGACTGAGTGGTTTGGCGATGGAGTAAGGGTCACTTTCCTTTGATTGACTGCTTGACCATATGACCCACAAGTAGGGGAACAACTAGCCCTGTCTTCCCGATCCTGGTTGCCCATACCAAGCTAGCAACACATGGAAGGATCTGTGGGTTGTGGCCCATCTGAGCCTACACTACAATCTTTCTTTGGAAGGTTCTGGAGGAAAACCAGGCAACCACAGGGGAATGAAGTGTAGCTGACAGGTGGAGGTGGACCTCAGGGAGCATTGGTTTCTTTACATATCTGCCCTTAGCTCTATGCTGAAGGAAGCTGATCGTAATATACAAGTTGGCCCCTTGCATAAACACTCAGGCCCAGTAAATGTAGCCACAAACAGGAGAAAGGGTGGCAGCCACAGACTGGTAGCCCAAGGCCTGTTACACAAATATCTGATACAACATGTATCTGGACCCCATCCAAATGGACCCAGAACTAACACAGTCAGTGGTGGGCTTCAGACCAGAACAGAGCTTGATCCATCCAGCCATACAAATGGCTCACCTAAAGGGGCATTCTGGGAGGCACCAGACCCTGCTGGGAACAAGTCTGCCTTGTGGGGGGCATTGAGACCCTGCACAATGTCTCATACATGGTGATGTAGGTTTTACCCTTATAGTCAGCAGGTCTAAAGGGTTAACACCACCCACAAAAGGGGAAATACCTTTCAAGACTCACGTACAACAAAAGGGTGCACATAACCCAAAAGAAACCTCTGGAACATGAAGTTGTTCTGGAATATGAACAACTATATGCCCACAAATTAGACAAAATAGACAAATTCCTAGAAATGTAAAATCTTTCAAAACTGAATCAGACAGATTCAGAACACCTGAAGACCTATTACAACTAATAAAATTGAAGTAGTAATAAAAAAACTCCCAACAAATGTAACTCCTGACACATGGCTTCACAGGACTATTTTACCAACCATTCAAAGAAGAACTATACTTCTCAAACTAGACCAAAAAATTACAGAGGAGGGAAGAATTCCAAGCCCTTTTTATGATGCCAGCATTATTCTCATTCCAAAACCAGATAAAGACACTACAAGGCAAGAAAAGTAGGTCAATATCTCTGATGAACATAGATGTTAAAGTCCTCAACAAAATATTGGCAAACTGGATCCAGGAATACATTAAAAAGATCATACATCATATCAAGTGGGATTTATTTCAGAAATGCAACGTTGCTACAAATAACTGCAAGTTGATAAATGTGATGCATTACATACACAAAATGAAAGATAAAAATCACATGATATCAATAGATGCAGAAAAGGCATTTGATAAAATCCAGTACCCATTTCAGATAAAAACTCTCAGCAAAGTGGGAAGAGAGGGATCATACGTTGAAGGTCATGTGTGGCAAACCCTCAGTCAACATCATATTCGGTGGACAAAACTAAAAGCATTTTCCGTAAGATAAGGAACAAGACAGGGATATTCTCTTTCTCCACTTTTATTCAACATGGCACTGGAAGTCCTAGCCACATCAATCACACAAGAAGAAGAATAAAAGACATTCAAATTGGAAAGGAGGTAGTAAAACTGTCATTGTTTACAGATGACATGGTATTGTATATAAAAATCCCTAAAGACTCCACCAAAAAAACTAGTAAATCTAATAGATGAATTCATCAAAGTAGCAAGATAGAAAGTTAATATTCAGAAATTGGTGGCAGTTTTTAGACATCAACTCTCAGAAACAGAAATTAAGAAAACAATTCTATTTACTACAGCAATAACAAAAACTAAGGTACCTAGGAATAAATTTAACCAAGGAGGTAAAAGACCTGTACTCAGAAAATTATAGGACATTGAAGAAAGAACTTGAGGAAGATACAAGAAAGTGCAAGCACATAACATGTTCATGGATTGGGAGGATTAACATCATTAAAATTTCTATACTATCCAAAGCAATCTAATAGATTCAACGTGATTTCTATTAAAATACCAATGGCATATTTTGCAGATCTACAACAAATATTCCAAAAATTTTATAAGAGACCAAAAAGACCCAAATTGCCTCACTAATCTTTTTAAAAATTATATTTTATTGTTTATGCTATTATGGTTGTCCTAGTTTTCCCCATTTGTCCCCCTCTACCCACCACTCCCCCGCCAACTCCCTCAGTCAATCCCCACACCATAGTACATGACCATGGGTCATGCATGTATATTCTTTGGCTACTCTATTCCTTATGGTGTGATTTATATCCACATTACTATTCTGTAACTACCAATTTGCACTTCTTAATCCCTTTGCCCTTTTTTACCCACCTCCCAACCCCCCTCCCATCTGGCAACCATCAAAACCCTCTCTGTATTTATGGTTCTGTTTCTGTCCTGCCTGTTTATTTTGTTTTTAGATTCAATTTTTGATAGATATGTATTCATTGCCATTATTGTTCATGTTGATCTTCTACTTCTTCCTAAAGAAGACTCTAACTTTTCATAAAATACTAGTTTGGTGGTGATGAACTCCTCTGTTTTTTTCTTGTCTGGGAAGCTCTTTATCTGTTCTTCAATTCTAAATGGTAGCTTTGCTGGATAGAATAATCTTGGCTGTAGGTCTTTGATTTCATCAATTTGAATGCTTCTTGCCAGTCCCTTCTTGCCTGCAAAGTTTATTTTGAAAAATCAGCTGACAGTCTTGTGGGAGCTCTCTTGTAGGTAACTAACTGCTTTTATCTTGCTGCTTTTAAGACTCTTTATTTTTAATCTTTGGCATTTTAATGATTAATTATGACGTGTTTTTGTGTGGGCCTCCTTGGGTTCATCTTGATTGGGACTCTGTGTTTCCTGGACTTACAGGTCTATTTCCTTCACCAAGTTAGGAAAGCTTTCTGTCATTATTTTTTCAAATAGGTTTCCAATTTCTTCCTCATGCATCTCCTTCTAGCATCCCCATGATGTGAATGTTGGTACTCTTGAAGTTGTTCCACAGGCTCCTAATATTATCCTAATTTTTTGAATTATTTTTTCTTCTTGCTGTTCTGATTCATTGTTTTATGCTTCCTTATACTCTAAATTGCTGATTTGATTCTCAGCTTCACCCACTCTACTACTGATTCCCTATAAATTGTTTTTTATTTCAATCAATGTATCCTTTGTTTCTGTTTTTTTTTTTAAATGGTGTTGTGGTCCTCACTAAGTTCTTTGAGTATTGGTTGTTTTTGTTTTTTCTTTTCTAATTATTTATTCTATTATAGTTGTACCAATTTTTTCCCTTTTGCCCCCAGCCCACCCTTCTAGCCCACAGTCAATCCTCTCTCTTTTGTCCATGTCCATGCACCATTCATATATGTTCTTTGACTAGTCCCTACCCCTTTTTTTCCACCATTCCTCCCACACTTCTCCCCTCCTGCAGCTATTAATCTGTTCCATGTTTCAATATCTCTGGTTCTATTTTTCTCACTAGTTTACTTTGTTCATTAGATTCCAGTTATAAGTGAGGTCATATGGTATATGTCTTTTGCTGACTGGCTTATTTCACATAACTTAATAGTCTCCAGTTCCATCCATGTTGTCACAAAACATAACACTTCCTCCTTTCTTTCTGCTGCCTAGTATTCCACTGTGTAAATGTACTACAGTTTTTTAATCCATTCATCTACTGGTGGGCACTTGGCCTGTTTCCAACACTTAGCTATTGTAAATAGTGCTGCTATGAACATAGCAGTGCATAAGTTCTTTTGAATTGGTGTTTCAGGATTCTTCAGGTATATTTCCAGCAGTGGAACTGCTGGGCCATAAGCCAGTTCTTTTTTTTTTTTTTTTTAGGAAATTCCATACTGTTTTCCATAGTACCTGCACCATTCTTCATTCCCACCAGCAGTGCACTAGATTCCCTTTTCTGCACACCTATGCCAGCACTTGTTGTTCATTGATTTATTCATCATAGCCATTCTGGCAGGTGTGAGATGTGGTACTCTTTGAGGTTTTAATTTGCATTTCTCTGATGGCTAGTGATGTCGAACATTTGTTCATATGTTCATATGAACATTTGTTCATATGTCTATGGGTCATCTGTACGTCCTTCTTGGAGAAGAGTCTAATCAGGTCCTTTGCCAATTTTTTAATTGGGTTGTTTGTCTTTCTGGTGTTGAGTTATATGAGTTCTTGATATATTTTGGAGATTATACCTTGTCCAATAAGTCATTGGCAAATATGCTCTCCCATGCAGTTGGTTTCCTTTTAATTTTGGGGGGGTATTTTATTTTATTTTTTATTTTTAAATTTTATATATTTTCTAAATTTAATTCTTGATCAAGTACAGCTTTCTGTCTTATATTCCCAACCCTGCCCGCCCTCCTTTTAATTTTGATGATGGCTTGTTTAACAGTGCAGACAGTTTTTCATTTGATGCAGTCCCATATGTTTATTTTTTACTTTATTCTTTGAGCATTCTTAAAATAATTGTTTTGCATGTTGCATCAGTGGATTGCTTTTCTCCATTTTGTTTAGTTATTTTTCTGGACTTTTGTTCTGTTCTTTCCTTTTGGTCATGTTTCTTTGTCTCCTTATTTTGGTAACCTCCCTGTGTTTGTTTCTATGTATTAGGTAGAACTGCTTTGACTCTCTGTCTTAGTAGCATGGCCTAATGTAGTAGGTGTCCTGTAATCTTCAGTGGCATAGCCTCCCCTAATGCCTGAGCTGGCTAATCAAGGTGTGCCTACCATGTGGGCTATGTATACTCTCCTGTTGTAGTTGAGCCTTGAATACTATTGGTGCATCCAACATCAGCCACTGACTCTGTTCTGTCTGGTGTCAAATAGCATAAACTACAAAGCACTCTGTAGATGACTGCTACTTGTACTGGGTTTAGGAGTGCCCAGGTGAAGCCAGCCTGTGAACCATGGCTAGCAGCTGCTAGTCTGGGCCTGGAGCAACTTAATGAGAGGTATGGGGCTTGCTGAAGTCAGATGTGGCTTGTGTGAGAGAATTTAGTAAAATCTGAAGCATAGGCCAAGTCAAGCCATTTGTGTGGAAAAGCCAATGGAAACATCTTGGGTGGGCTCAAAAGTTGGGTGGGGCAGAGCCTTGGGAAATCCCAAGGGCAGGGCAAACAGGGTGAGCTAGGTTGATGGAGTCTCAGTTATGGTGCCTGGCTGCTGGCTCTGTGTCTGTGTGTCTCTGTGTCAGGGGGGCTCAGAAAGGGAACAATGGCCTCTGCCAGCACTTCTCTCTGAGAGAAAACTGCCCCTAAGCTCTCACCCTGATGCTGGACAATTCAGTTCTTCCCCATATGTTTTAAATGGTTTTCAATCTGCTGCCCCCACATTGGAGTTTAGAGGGAGCTAGTCCAATTAAGTCTGTTCACGGACCCTTTAGGAGAAACTTCCAGGGAGTCCAGTAGTTTGTATCTTCCACAGCCTTTTTGTAGCCAGAAATTATGGGAATTCATCTTTCTGACACTGGAAACCTAGCCTGGGAGCCTATGTGAGGCTGGGACTCCTCACTCCTTAAATATCCTTCCTGATTTTTATCCACCACAAATGGGTGTGGTACAACCTATTTTGTGTCTCTGCCTCTTATCATTCTTGATGTGGTTTGTTATTTAATCATGCAGTTGGTTTCTTATTCAATTCCATAGTTGTAGGACTTACATTCAGCTTGATTTATGACAGTTCTGAATGGTAGTTGTTCTATAGTTGTAAGTTTGATGTGGTTGTGCAAAGACGTGAGCTGTGTTTACTACTCTGCCATTTTGACTGGAAGTCTGTCTACCAGCCACAGCAATCTTGAGAAAGAAAAAACAAGTTGGAGGTATCACAATACTTGATATAAAATTATACTCCAGGGCCATGTAATCAAAAGAGCCTGATACTAGCATAAAAAGAGGTATATTGATCAATGGAACATACAGAGAATCCAGAAATCAATCACCATCTTTATGGTTAATTAATATTTGACAAGGGAGTCAGAGCATACAATGGAGTAAAGACAGTGTCCTAAATAAATGGTGTTAAGAAAATAAGTACATAAAAAAGAAACATGATAATCAATTAACATGATATACAATAATAAACTCAAAATGGATAAAAGACTAAGTATAAGTTACAAAACCATGAAAATCCAAGACAAAAACATAGGCAGTAAAGTCTCAGACATCTCTTTTAGCAATATTTTTGCCAATATATCCCTTTGGCAAGGGAAACAAAGGAAAAAATAAACAAATGTGACCATATCAAACTAAAAAGTTTTTAGTGACCATATCAAACTAAAAGTTTTTTAGAAACTATCAACAAAATGAAAAGGAAACCCACTGTATGGGAGAAGATATTTGCCAGTGATACTTCTGATAAGCAATTAGTTTCCATAAAACATAAAGAACTTATATAACTCAGCACCAGGAATACAAACGATTTAACTAGAAAATGGGCAAAGGGCCTGAATAGACACTTCTCCAAAGGGGACATACAGATGGCCAATAGACATGTGAAAAAATGCTCAACATCACTAATCATCAGAGAATTCAAAATTAAACCACAGTGAGATATCATTTCACATCGGTCAGACTGCCTATCATCAATAAATCAATAAACAACAAGTGTAGGCAAGGATATGGAGAAAAAGGAACCCTAATGTCCTCTTGGTGGGAATGTAGACTTGTGCAGCCACTGTGGAAAACAGTATGGAGTTCCTTTAAAAAAATTTATATGGAACCATAAATCACCCCGAATAGCAGCTGCAATGTTGAAAAAGAAGAACAAAGTAGGAGGGATCACAATACCTGATATCAAACTGTATTACAAGGCCTCTGTAATCAAAACAGCCTGGTACTAGCATAAAAACAGGCACATAGACAAATGGAACAGAACAGAGAGCCCAGAAATAAACCCAACGCTCTATAGTCAATTAATATTCGACCAAGGGGGCAGTAACATAAAATGCAGTAAAGATAGCCTCTTCAACAAATGGTGTGGGGAGAACTGGACAGCTACATCCAAAAAAAATGAAACTTGAGCACCAACTTACACCATACACCAAAATAAATTTAAGGTGTATAAAAGACTTAAATATAAGCCGCGACACCATTAAAGTCCTAGAGGAGAACATTGGCAGGAAAATATCAGATATTTCACACAGCAATATTTTTACTGATATGTGCCCTAGATCATGGAATATAAAGGAAAGAATAAATAAATGGGATCTCATCAAAATAAAAAGCTTCTGCGCAGCTAAAGAAAACAGCATTAAAATAAAAAGACAACCAACTGTATGGGAAAACATATTTGCCAATGATACCTCAGACAAAGGTTTAATCTCCAAAATATACAAAGAACTCACACAACTTCACTCTAAGAAGAAAGCTAACCCAATTAAAAAATGGGGAAAGGACTTGAACAGACACGTCTCCAAGGAGGACATACAGAGGATTCAGAGACACATAAAAAGATGCTCAATATTACTTGCTATCAGAGAGATGCAAATTAAAACCACAATGAGATACCACTTTACACTGGTGAGAATAGCTATCATAAACAAAGCAATAAACAACAAATGTTGGACAGGGTGTGGGGAAAAGGGGACTCTGGCCCACTGTTGGTGGGATTGCAGACTGGTACAACCATTATGGAAAACAGTATGGAATTTTCTCAGAAAACTAAAATTGGACTTGCCTTTTGACCCAGCAATTCCACTACTAGGATTGTATCCTAAGAACCCTAAAACACCAATCCCAAAGAACATATGCACCCCAATGTTCATAGCAGCACAATTTATAATAGCCAAGAGTTGGAAGCAACCTAGGTGCCCATCAGTAAATGAATGGATCAAAAAACTATGGTACATATACACAATGGAATTTTATGCTGCAGAAAGAAAGAAGGAGCTCCTACCTTTTGCAACATCATGGATGGAACTGGAAAGCATTATGCTGAGTGAAATAAGCCAGGTGTTGAAGGACAAACACCATATGATCTCACCTTTAACAGGAAGCTAAACAACAAAACAAACAAGCAAACAAAATATAACCAAAGACAATGAAATAGAGAACAGGGGGACAGTGACCAGAGGGGAGAGGGGAGGGAATTTCAGGGGAAATAGGGGAGGGATTTAGAGAAACAAATATAAAGGATACATGGACAACAACTGAGAAGTGTTGAAATGGGAGGGAGGGGGGAGGATGGGGGGTGGGTTGGAATGGGAGTAATAGACAGAAAACTGTACTTGAAAAATAATTAAATAAATTTAAAAAATAATAATGGAACTGCCTTTTGACCCAGTGATCCCACTTCTTGGAATATATTCTAAGTAACCCCAACGGCTAATTTGAAAGAATATATGCACCCCTATGTTAATAGTGTTATTTACAATAGCCAAGATCTGGAAATTGCCCAAGTACCCACCAATAGTTGATTGGATAAGTAAACCTGCAGTACCTTTATATAGTGAAATACTACACAGTGGTAAAAAATAAGAAAATTGTACCTTTTGCAACAGCATGAATGGACTTGGAGATCATTATGATAAGTGAAATCAGCCAATCAGAAAAAGAGACATGCCATATGATTTCAATTATATGTTGAATCTAATGAACAAAATGGATACATAGAATAGACTGACAGCTGTCACAGGGGAGGGGAGTTTGGAGACCGGATGAAAGAAGGTGAAGGGATTAGCCAGATAAACTTATGTACATGACACATTGTCACAGACACAGCATGGTGATAGCCAGAGGGAAAGGGGGAAGAAGGTAGGTGGAGGTGGGTAAAAGGTAGGAAAATCAAGACAGAGACTTTGCATGGCACAATGGATGCATTTTGGGTGCCACTACAATAAATTCAATTAAAAAAAGAGTTCCCTTCTCATGGCATTTAGTTTAAAAAATCAAAGTACCCACAGTTTAATTTTAAACTTATTGATACTATCTCACACATAAGTATAACATATTTCTTTATAATCTATATATTTAACTGACCCATGCAAAATAAACTGTCCAAATATAGCTAATACCAGCCAAGACAAAAAAATAATACTGCAATTTGTACCTGACTTCAATTGATCCACCAACATACTGTGAGAATGAAAAAGATTGCTGGCAAGAAAGTGGGTAAAAGATAATAAATTAAAAAGATATTTTAATATCTTATATCCTAAGATATTTTAGGATCCCTGTGAGGGGAGTTCTGGCCAAGATGGAGGTATAGGTAGAAATGCTTCACTTCCTCACATAACCAAAAGAAGGATAACAACCAATTTATAAACAATAAACAACCAGGGGTGCCAGAAAATCAAACTGCATGGAACTCCAACCATCAGGGAGTGAAAGAAACATTCATCCAGACTGGTAGAAGGGGTGGAGATGGGTAGTCTGGTGGAGAGGACCTGTGACAAGACAGCAGACTGGGCAGGTAAGGTGAGGCTGGCTGACTAGGAAACTAAAGATTCAAACGCCTAGCTGTAAAATACTGCGGGAGTTGTGAAGGTGGGAGAAAATCCTGGTCTCACAGGAGAGTTCCTTGGAAAGTGGGGCTAGAATGGAATCAGTGAATGTCATTGTTCCCTCTCTAACCCACCCTCCCCAGACAGCACCACAACGCAGTGATGTGGGTAGCCCCACCCATGAGAATACCTAAGGCTCTCCCCCTTACCACATAACAGGTGTACTTTGACAGGGAAATATGGCCCAAATGAAAGAAAAGGTCAAAACTCTAAAAAAAAAAAAAAAGAGCTAGGAGACAAGGGGATAGATAATCTATCAGACAGAGAGTTCAAAACACTGATAATCAGGATGTTCACAGAATTGATTGAGCTTGGTTGCAAAATGAAAGAACAAATGAAGGATACCCAAAGTGAAATAAAGCAAGGTATTCAGGGAACCAACAGTGACAGGAAGGAAACCAAGCTTCAAATAACAATTTGGAACAAAAGGAAGAAATAAACATACGATTGGAACAGAATGAAGAAACAAGAATTCAAAAAAATGAAGAGAGGCTTAGGAACCTCTGGGACAACTTTAAACACTCTCACATCTGAATTATATGGGGTGCCAGAAAAAGAAGAACAAAAGCAGGAAACTGAAAACTTAGTTGAACAAATAATGAAGGAAAATCTTCTTAATCTGGCAAAGTAAATACACTTCCAGAAAGTCCAGGAAGCTCAGAGAGTCCCAAAGAAGTTGGACCACACCAAGGAACACACCAAGGCACATCATCACTAAGTTACCCAAAATTAAAGATAGAGAATCTTAAAAGCAGCAAGAGAAAAGCAGAGAGTTACCTACAAAAAAGTTCCCATTAGTCTATCAGCTGATTTCTCAAAAGAAACCTAGCATGCAAGAAGGGACTGGAAAGAAATATTTGAAATCATGAAAGGCAAGGACCTACATCCAAGATTACTCTACCCAGCAAAGCTATCATTTAGAATGGACGGGCAGATCAAGTGCTTCCCAGATAAGGTCAAGTTAAAGGAGTTCATCATCACCAAGCCCTTATTATATGAAATGTTAAAGGGACTTATCTAAGAAATAGAAGATAAAAAACTATGAACAGTAAAATGACAACAAATTCACAACTATCAACAACTGAACCTAAAAAAAAGAAAAAATCACAAAAACTAAGTAAACAACTAAAACAGGAACAAAATCAGAGAAATGGACACATGGAGGGTTTTCAGTGGGGGGGAGGGGAGGAATGGGGGAAAAGGTACAGGGAATAAGCATAAATGCTAGGTATAAAATAGGCAGGGAGATGTCAAAAATGGTATAGGAAACAGAATTCAAAGAACTTACATACACAACCCATGGACATGAACTAAGGGGGGTGATGCTGGAGGGTTGAGGGGTGCAGAGTGGAGGGGGGTTAAGGGGGAGAAAATTGGGAACATTGTAATAGCATAGTCAATAAAATATACTTAGAAAAGAAAAAAGGTACTTTAATGTTGAAGTTAGCAAACCTAGTATAGAAATTTCTACTGGTCTTAAGCTAATGTTAATTACATCAGAAGGTACTAATAAACAGCACTCTGACTCATGTGTCAGGGGAAAGAAAATCACTGTTACAAACAGCTCTTGGAATAAGACTCAGGGAAACCAGGTGACAAAGTGGCCTCAGTGCAGCAGGAGGAGTAAGAACAAGGTCCCAGGTCCCAGGCTTGGCTCTCAGGGTCCCAGGGGGAGGGCGGAGTCTGTGGCGGGAAAGATTTGTGCTGCAGAGTCCCCATGTCCTTTGGGTTTCACATTTCCCTCAACTTTTCCTTCACTTTTCCTTCTACAGTGTGTGAAGCCCTTTCTCAGTACTCATGAGCATCCGTGGTTCTCACTCCAATTGGGGATCTGGTTTCTGGAGAAGCCAATCAGCATCATCACTGTTTCTGTTTGGAACCTCTCCACAGATCCGCCCAGACCCACACACTCCCCAGACAGCTGAGGATGCGGGTCATGGGGCCCCCAAACCTCCTCCTGGGCCTTCTGGTCCTCACTAAGGCCTGGGCAGGTGAGCGAGGGTCAAGAGGAAAGGCCTCTGCAAGGGAGGAGCAAGGGGATCAGATGAGGAGCAAGATCCCAGGAAAGGAGCATTTCCACCCCCCTCACCACNCCCCCCACACCCGCCCCCCCCCCCCCCCCCCCCCCCCCCCCCCCCCCCCCCCGCCCCAGGGATCCCAGACCTTCCACTCTCATCTGGACTGTCTGGACTTCTTCCTTTTCTCCCGACCCCTCCCTTCTGAGCGTCACCGCCCCTTTTCCATCTCCTGGGCCCCATTGCCCCTCCTGTACCATCAACTTGGTACCCGCCCCTAGTCTCCCATCCCTAAGATATTTCAGCACCACTGTGTCCTTGCCGGCTTTTTGGGGCCCTGGTACTTCAAAGTCAGCTACATGGATGACACGCAGTTCGTAGTTCATGCTTTTCCACCACTGTCCCACAAGTCTGAGGATGGCGCCACGGGGGCCATGGGTGGAGCAGTTGGAGCCAGACTGTTGGGACTCGAACATGCTGATGTGTCAAGAACAAGGCACAGATCGCCCAAGTGCAGCTCAACAACCTGCCTGGCTACTACCATCAGAGCGAGAATGGGTCTCACACTCTCCAGTGGCTGCCTGGCTGTAACATGGCTTTAGATGGGCTCTTCAGGGTGGCCCGTGTGGCAGAGTCGATCAGGAACTACCTGCAGGGTGGGTGCAGAGATGGGTTCCTCAAATAACCTGGAAAAGGTGGAAGAGATGCTGCTAGTGAAGAACTGATACAGAGGGATGGACCAGAGAACGAGGTTGCCCAAGGTAATAGTAAACAGCCAGTTTACTAGTCCTCCTAGGGTGGGACTGGCAAAAGCTAAATGCCTCAGAGCCCATAGAATTATGGGTGAGAAGATTTGCAATAAAAGAGGCACTCTCTGCTCTGGGAGGGGAGAGGGTGCTGGCTGGCTCTGGCTCCGAGGACACTCTTCTTCGAAGATGCCTGGGGGATCATGCTGTTTGGATGGGAAAGAACTCTGGGCACAGCTTAGGATCAGGTGAGACAAACCTTTGCCTCTGGAATTTTGCCTAGAGGGTGGCAGTGGGCAGCAGGACCCCAACTGCTGTTTGGTAACAGATCCCCCAAAGACACATGTAACCCACCACCTCATCTCTGACTGTGAGGTCACCTTGAGGTGCTGGGCCCTCTGCACCTACCCTGTAGAGAGCACCCTGACCTGGCAGCATGGTGGGGAGGACCAGACCCAGGGCATGGAGCTGTGGAGACCAGGCCTGCAGGGAAAGGAACTTTCAAAAGTGGGCGGCTGTGGTGGTCCCTTCAGGAGAGGAGCAGAGATACCCATGCCGTGTGCAGCAGGAAGGGCTGCCCAAGCCCCTGACCCTGAGATGGGAGTTGCTTCCACAGACCATCTTTGCTCCTGTGGGTGTTGCTGTTGGCCTGGTTCTCCTTAGAGCTGTGGTGATTAGGGCTGTGGTATTAGAGCTGTGCTGTAGAGGATGAAGTGCTCAGGCAGAGAAGAAGAGCTATGCTGAGACTTCAAGTAGTGGCAGTGCCCAGGGCTCTGATCTGTCTGTCTCCCAGGACTTCTAAAGCATGAGACAGCTGCCTTGTGTTGGATTGACTGATGCAAGATTTGCTTAGGCCCCCACATTGTAACTTCAGAATCCCCTGACTTCCCTTTCTGCACTTGGTATCTGGATGTGTCTGTGTTTCAATTAGTATAATGTGATGAGGTGTGGAGACCGTCCCACTCCCTGACCACCATGATCCCCTTCTCCCACTGACCTGTGTTCTCTGTTCTCTTCTACAATTGGCTTTCCGATTTCTGCAGGGGTGGGGCTGGCCTGACTCCATCCCCATCTTTTTGTTGTTGTAGTTGAGTTTCTTGGGGTGACATTGGTTAATACGATTATATAGGTTTCAGTTGTAAAAAACAAAACCAAAAACACTCTGATGCTTTAAGTATCTCTGTCATTCCCAAAACTACTTGCTAGGATGAGTCCTCTTTAAATTCAAGAGTGGCTTCAGGCCAAAGATATCCCATTCATCCAATTAACTCTACTTCGTCAGCTCTGACCTTTTATTCAACTATTGTGTACTGCACTTTGTTTTCTGTTTGGGGCTTTACTTAATCCCTGATGTCTGTTTGATATGCTATTCTAGCTTTTTAGAAAGATCCTATTTCCATTTCTACTCTCTCTCTAGTTTACACTGGTTTTTAGCATCTGTATTACTGTTCTTTTCTTTCTGCAGCCCTCCCTTTGTTTTGCTATTAACACCCTTGGTAGCCAAAGTCCCTGGACTTGAATCGCTCTTCCTCACAGGTCAGTGTAGCACTCCTCACATCTAACACTTTCCTCAAATAAATGCCTTTGCAGTTCTGTCTTTTCAACTGTTAGCTGTTGAGAGGACATTTTATGGCTGTATCAGAATATATGGAGTAGTGCTAAAGTGAAAACATTAGCACTAGGGGGTCAACATGATCCAGGGGTTGGAAAAATGCAACAAAGTGTTGTGATAAAGAAATCTTATAAAAATATTTAGTTGAGAGCAAGGCCAACGTTTCCTTATAATCTTGCTGCAAAAGCAAAAGGTTCCTTATATGTCAAACAAAGGTTCACTCCTTAGGACCATTTCATAGGAAAGAGAATGATTATGTAATCCTTTGACTGGCTGTATTTTCAAAAATCTAGTTTACTAGAGGTCACTAGACTGTTCAATGGCAGTCAATTGGGTTTGGGAAATGGTCTTTACTAGAAAAAGTCATATTAAAAAATAAAGATACTAATTATGGATGAGCATTTATGTGTACCTGACATTTACGTATGTTATTTCATCCATTATGAAATGGGAAAAGTCAGCATTCCTGCTGCCTGCCACTCCCAGAACCAATAACTAGAGACAAGGATTCAATCTTTATGGACCCTTTATTCAGATACCAGTGATCTGAGAAGACAGTGGGTTATGTACCCTAAAGACCATCTTAACATGTTATCTCAAGCTGACCTTTTTATAGGAAGAAGAAAAGCTAGTAGGTAAGGGGTTTGGGAAAAAAGGTTAATCAGATAAGAGTTGCAATCCAGAAGCAATTTTTCTAGTAGTTCTTTATCTGCTGATCAACAATTCTTTTTTTATTAAGATTTTATTTATTTATCTTTAGTGGGGAAGGGAAAGAGAGAGGGAGAGAGACATCAATGTATGGTTGCCTCTCATGTGTCCCATGCTGGGAACTGGCCTGCAACCCAGGCATGAGCCCTGACTGGGAATCAAATCGTGACCTTTTGGCTCCCAGGCCTGTGCTCATCACAGACATTCCCTCCCTACAACACAATGGCTCAGATATCATCTCCATCACTTTCAGACCCCCTAGGACACAAAGGATGAATTGCCTGTTGACCTGGAGTCACGAAGGTCATGCATTCCAGTTCCTGGAATAACAGTTTTCCACAAGCATCGCTTAAGCCCAAATACTACAGCTAAAATCTTTAATGAGTTCCCCTATCAATACAACAACCACTGAGGGGTGGGGTAGAATAATTCATGCAGGGCCATGTGGTGATAAAGAAGGCTTTGAACTCAGCTATTTCTGACTCTAGAGCCTGTGCTTTCCACTGTTTCCCCTCCTCAACCTCCCTTGCTCATAAGATACTTGTGAAAACTGCAGATTTCCAGGCCTCTCTTATACATTCTGGTTCAGTGGGTCTGGCCCAGAGCCATGGAATCTATTTTTATCAAGATCTTTAGGGCAGTCTACTGGGCAGACAAATTTAGAGAACCCTTCCTCTCTAATGCAAGGTAATAAAAACAAGCTTTTCTCCAACTCCAAATTCCCAGTATTTATGTATTCTAAAGAAATTAAACCAAATCAGCACATTATCTGATTTGTAAGGAGAGGCAAAAGTTTTCATTCAGAAACAAAAAGCCAATTTCTAGTTATAAGCCTCCTTCCCTTCAACATATCAACATGATTGGGCCCATCTTGCAAACCAAGCAGCCCCCTAATCCTTCTTTTGCCTTTCCAGCTGAAGAGCCACTGCCATTCACGGTCTGCGGTCCCTTACTTTTCCTTCCTCCTCAGCCTGCTCTCATTTGGCTTCTGCTTTACACCTCTCTAGAAACTGTGCTCTTCCCCAATAACTTCCTGGTTGGGTTTATATTAGCTCCTACCTAAACTGACTTTCCTAGAACAAGTCTTAGTTCTATTAACGTTTATCTGAAAATTGCCTAAGTATTTTATCAGAAACGCCCTTTCCGTCACAGAAAGAAGCTGTTGATTACATCAAGTAAAATGATCTGTTTCAGACCAGACTTGAAAGCGTTTTCCTTTTACAGTTGGCAGCCAAGTTGGAAAAGCAATGGATAAGATATGCAGTCCATGGGAGGTGATGAGCCAAAAGCTGAAACAGATATCTGGAAGAAAAGAGCATGGCCAGATGCAACAAAGTCCAGGAGGAACAGTGTAGGTAACGCACAGAAGAGACAATGTGGAGCTGCACCTGACTAAACTCTTCCAGCCCCAGGAATAGGGTAGAGGCTTGGTGTTTGTAAAATGAATGTAAGGAAGGATAAGTCTCTGTAATCATTTACTTATTGATTTTATTTTGCCTTATTAGGAGGTTACAGCTAAGAAGTTATTTTCTCACTTCATTATACCCAGTACAACAGGAGAAACTTTTAATAGATTAACCTTTACATTCTCTTGAATGGCTCTGCTTGATACTTCTCTTTCAATTCAGTGATCTAATACAATCTGGGACCCTGACTACAGTCATGGCTACACTGCGGAGCTTAATTAAATGTGGCCAAGACTAAATTTCTTCCCTGAAAATGATGAAATGCTCATTATTTCAAGTCCTGTTTTGGTTGTATCTCTAGTTTGATCTGTAAAAAAACCTTTTCTTCTTTTTCCTTATTTGTTTTATTCCATTACTTACTACCTCATCTTTTTCTCATAAGACTCTCATTTCCTTTCCGTCAATGTTCTCAGCAAATTTTTGTATCATTAGGTAATCTCCAAAAACTCAGCACAATCTAATAATTTATTTCAACTGCAGTTTTCACTAAGTACTTGGTTTTATTTAACACAATTTTAGTATTTGCATATAGATCTTTAAAGCGCATAGGTTATTCTTTCAATCTAGTCTTATTCCAAGGGTAGGGCAGATATTATCCAGGTTTTCTTCTTTTTCTTCTCCTCCTCCTCCTGTTCTTCTTCCTTCTGCTTTCACTCTTCCTCCTTCTCCTCCCACTCTTCCTCCTCCTCCTTTCCTCCTCCCCCCCTTCTTCTTCTTCTTCTCGTATTCTTGCCCTCAGTCTCAAATATACACTCATGGCTTTAATTATAGTAAGTAATCAATAAATGCTTAATGATGATAATACTTTATATTAGTCAAAGCTTTTTAATATGTTATTTAATATTAATATTGTGCTGTGGGTAAGGCATATATTATTTATACTTTTTAAAATATATATTATCAATTATGCTATTACAGTTATCCCAATTTTTTCACCTTTGCCCCCCTCAGCCTGGTACTCTGATTCCCTCCAGCGTTTCCCCCCTTAGTTCACGTTAATGGGCCACGCATGTAAGTTCTTTGGCTTCTCCATTTCCTATACTGTTCTTAACATCCCCCTGTCTGTTTTGTACCTACCAATTATGCTTCTCAATCCCTGCAACTTTTCAGCCATTCTCCCCCTTCTCCTCTCAGCTGATAACCCTCTAAATGATCTTCATATCTATAGAGATTCCCTAGGTATGCCCCCTGATTTTTGTCTACTACATATGAAAGTGGGTTCATCTGTTTCCTTGGCTGCTGCAGCCACCTTGCTACCAACCTTGTCACTGCCACATTGCATCCTCCCTTGTTTCTGCCTCTCCTACCAGTCTAGATGAATATGGCTTCTTAAATCCTCGGTTGTCAGACTTTCATACAGTTTGATTTTCTGGAAGTTCTGGGGTTTTTTTTTGTTTTGATGTTAGTTGTGATCTTCTTATGGTTCTGCAAGAAATTGAAGTGTGTCTACTTATGCCTCCATCTTGATTGGAAGTCCTCATTTAGGTTTTTAAAAAGCAAGTATGGAATGCCCTCCTGCGGTGATGATTTCACACAATTATCATCTGCCTAAATTTTTTGTGCCAAATATTGATGTCAGCAATGTAGAAACAGTGTTATTTTAGGGGTCAAAAGTGCACACAAATATTTCCAGATGTTAATGCTAAATGTTATGATTTAGTTTTTGGTAGGCACCTATGCTAACCACTATACAACCAAAGCCATGGCATTATGGTTTAGTTTTTAACCAGGAACAGATTTTCTATATTTCAGGACACATAGACCCAAATTCATTTTAGAATCTGCCCATATCCACATTCCAAACAAGTTTTTATTTAAATACAAATAAAATATGAGCAGTTGGTGAAAAAAACACACATTAGACTGTGAATCAAAAAAGTTGTTTAAAGTGGAGTCATTTAAAAAAGGTATTATTTATCTAAAGTATTTTATTTTAGTATAAAATAAAAAAATGAATATTTACCAGCCTTTTGATTCGGGGCCAAGGCTTTTATTAACATTGTTATTATTTTTAAATTTATTTATTTTTAGAGTGAGAGGAAGGAAGGGAGAAAGAGAGAGAGAGAGAAATATTGATGTGAAAGAGAAACAGATTGGTTGTCTCTTGCATGCCCCTAACTGGGGACCTGACCCACAACCCACACGTGTGCCCTGGCTGGTAATTGAACTTGTAACCTTTCAGTTCACAGGTCAGTGCTCAATACACTAAGGCACACCAGCCAGGCCATTAACATTATATTTGGGTAGTCTGCTAATGTATTGGTGCTATTTAATTTAGAACTATTCTGGATTTTATGACTTCTATTTTTGATTTTTCATAAATGTTTTTGCCCATATATAATTAAAATTTTTTTTCTCGGGTACCTTTTTTGAAGTCATTCCAAATGACTTCAAAACATCCAACTTAATTTTTTAACATCCAATTTCATTCCAAAACATCCAACTTAGTTTTTTTAATCCAATAACACTTTCTTTTAACAAATTATTATTTTTTATATTATTTATTTAATTAGATAACTGAATACAAGTATAATTGACATAAGTAGGTTTAGAATCAAACAATGATCCTCAAAAAGTAGACACCTCACCCAGTGACCACTAAAGAGTAGAAGCGAGGGTGTCAAAGGGAGAAAAATTGGGACAACTATAATAGCATAATCAATAAAATATAACAATAACAACAAAAAGAGTAGAAGCATACCCAAGCCTACCTGCCTGGCCTTGAGTCTTTTTCTTGTTCTGGGAGCCTGTGTATGTTACTAAGCAGAAATGAAGAGCATTTGTGAGACAATTAAGTGATGATTAGTTTAAAGAGCTTCTATCATACTTGACTTTTGTTAGAGCTATGAGAACAATTTTTAAAAAAAGCATTTTAGTGTGCCAATCATATTGTCTATTAACGTTAGCTGAGTTCTTCAGGTACTAGTCCTTCATGGGCTTAAAAGTACTGATAAAATTTGTCCTAGCAATAGAGGTCATTTTGTGTTTCTTTTTTTTCATTATACAAATGTTTTTTTATTTAATTCTTGTTCAAGTACAGCTTTCTGTCTTATATTCCCAACCCTGCCCGCACCCGGCCCCGTGCTCCCCGCCTCCCTCCCATTTCCGACCCCCACCCTTATTGTCCATGTGTCCTTTACACTTGTTCATGTGAGTCTATCCCCCTTTCCCCTATGATTCTCTCCTGCACTTTGCATTTCTGAAATAATTCAGTTTAAATTATTTCACGTGCAACTAAAAAATATTTAAATGCCTATTCTATCACAAGAGGGCACTCATGCCCCATTCTTTTACGCAAATGTTTCAGGCATTGATTTGAGAGGAATTACCACTGAAATAAAATTCAGACCTATAAATTAAATTTCAAGTTCAGTGCATTAGCAGAAAGGAGAATTAGTGATTCTGTTTATGAAAATAAAGAGATTCTTGATACATTAATATCATAAAAGGATTTTCACACCTAGAATATAAAAGTATGTAAGACCTGCTATGCTAAACAATATTTAATTTTTTTGATGAGTCATTCCAAACTTTTCACTATTTTTGTTATTTATTTTTTTAATTATTTATTTAGAAAGAAGGGAAGGGAGGGAAATAGAGAGGGAGAGAAACATTGATGTGAGAGAGAGACATCGACTGGTTGCCTCTGGCAAATGCCCCAACTGGGAACCAGACCTGCAACCCAGGCATGTGCCCTGATGAAGAATTGAACTTGTGACCTTTTGCTTTGCTGGATGATACCCAACCAATTGAGCCATAATGAGAAGGGCTTCACTATTTTTAAATGCAATAATTATTTTATTGATTACTGCAATGAGATTTTAATCATCTATCACAAAACAATCAATATTATTAAGCATTTACTCTTTGTTGTTTCTTTTCTTTGGACAACAGAATTTTAAAGAATGTATCAGGTATTGCATCAATTAATTTAAGTTGTGGCTTTAATAATTGTAGCTTGTATTAGTAATCTATTGCTGACTAATAAATTACTCCCAAACTTAGTGACTTCAAATAACAATCATTATCTTATAGTTTCAGAGGCTCAGGAATCTGTGAGCATCTTCTCAGAGTGCCTCATGCTCAGGGATTCTCACAAGGTGGCAGTCAAGCTCTTGGCCAAGGCCACCGTCATTTTAAGGCTCAATTGGGACTGAAGAATTTGCTTCCAAGCTCACTCACAGGGGCCTTTCCACAGGGCAGGCTTACGACATGACAATTGGCTTCTTCCTGGCCAAGTGATATAAATGGGGAAAAGAGTGAGTGCCCAAGATGGAGGCCACAGTCTTTCTAATAACCTAATCTCTGAAATGACATCCTTTTGCTCCTACTATATTTAGTTAGAAATGAGTCAATAAATCTAGCCACACTCTTGGGGTGAGCATTACACAAGGGTGTGAATACCAAGAGATAGGAGGCTTTGAGTACCAACATAGAAGCTGCTGCTACATAGCTGGATAAAGATGGAACCAAATAAAGACAGAAATCTCCCACGTAGTTAGTATCAAGGATTATTACTTTGTCAGCAAATAAATATGAACATGACAGAGTTGTAGTACTTGAAATTTTAACCAGAATAGTATTCAAATATTTGAATTTAAACTCAAGTTGCTGTAATTTTTTTGTTAGCCAAAGACTGTGTGTGGCATGAATAAATACATAAATAAGAAGAATGAGTGAAAATTGCTAAAATTTGAAAGAAAACAGAATCTAAAATGTTAGGTTTGGGGCTGACAACATGGAAAGGACTAGGTGGTGCTGGAGCTGCTTTCTGAGCCCAAGGCAGAGGCAACCCTGGGCTGTGGTGTAACGTAGAAAGTGCAAAGGTCAGATCACCAATCGCAGGAGTTTCCTGTGCTCCTGAAGGAAAACCTCACATGAAGAACTTCTTGGGGCCTCAGAGAATGGAGAAGGATTTTGGCAGCTTTATTACCTCACTGGGACCTTTGAACTTCAACCCAGGCTTTCCTTATAGAGTGACATAATTGTCACTTGTCCACCTTTACATGGCAAAAAAACAATGGAGGGGTTTTGCTAGTTTTGTGGTACTCTGAGAGGTGATCATTTTGGCATTACTTTCATATTAACTTTATAACTTTCCTAACTATAAATTAAAATATGATGCTCACTTCTTATTTTAATGTTTGTTTTTAAATCTTTATTTTTTAATTAATTATTTATTTTTACCTTTGAAAAATATTTTAAATTATTTTCTATTTTTACATTTTATTTTATGGGTTATGCTATTTTAGTTACCCTAGTTTTTCCCTCTTTGTACCCCTCTAGCCAGCACCCCACCCACTGTCACAGGCAATCCCCACAACATTGTCCATGTCCATGGGTCATCCATATATGTTCTTTGACTAATCTATTCCCTATGCTGTAAATTACATCTCCATGACTATTCTGAAACAACCAATTTGTATTTATAGTCCCTTCACCTTTTTTGGCCATCCCTCTGGCAACCATAAAAACATTCTCTGTATCTGTTTCTGTTTCTGTTCTGCTTGTTTATTTATTTTGTTTATTAGATTCAATTGCTGATAGATATGTGTTTATTGCCATTTTATTATTCATATTTTTTATCTTTTTCTTTAAAAAGACCCTTTAACATTTCTTATACTACTGGTTTGTTGTGATGAACTCCTTTAGCTTTTTCTTGTCTGAGAAGCTCTTCATCTGTCCTTTGATTCTAAATGATAGATTTACTGGATAGAGTAATCTTGGTTGTAGGTACTTGCTTTTTATCACTTTGTATATTTGTTGTCCTCCCTTTTAGCCTGCAAGATTTCTTTTGAGAAATTAGCTGACAGTCTTATGAGAACTCCCTTGTAGGTAGTTAATTACTTTTCTCTGGCTGCTTTGTCTTCAACCTTTGGCATTTTAATTATGTCTTGGAATGGGTCTCTTTGGATTCATCTCATTTGGGACTCTATGCACTTCCTCGACTTTTATGTCTATATCCTTCTCCGAGTTAAGGAAGTTTTCTGTCATTTTTTCAAATAGGTTTCCAATTTTTAACTCTCTATATTTTCCTTCTAGCACCCCCATGATGCAAATGTTGGTATCTTTGAAGTTGTCCCAGAGGTTCTTTACACAATCCTCATTTTCTTGGATTGTTTTTTTCTTCTTGCTGTTCTTATTGGTTGATTTTGCTTCCTTATATTCCAAATCACTGATTTCATTTTTGGCTATATCCACTCTGCTGTTCATTTCCTGTAAATAGTTCTTTATTTCAATTAGTGTATTGTTTCTGACTGGATATTTATTTATTTACTTACTTATTTATTATTGTTCAAGTACAGTGTTCTCCATTTTCCCCCATCACTGCCCTCAGCCCTACACATCCCCACCTCCCATACTCTATGTTCCTTGATGACCCTTCCCACCCCCATTATTCCCTTCCCCCTCTCCTCTGGTAACTGTTGGTTTGTTCTTAATTTCAATGTCTCTGGTTATATTTTGCTTGTTTGTTTGTTTTGTTGATAAGGTTCCACTTATGGGTGAGACCATATGGCATTTGTCTTTCACTGACAGGCTTATTTCGTTTGGCATAATGTTCTCCAATTCCATCCATGCTGTTGTGAAGGGTAGGAGCTCCTTTCTTTCTGTTGTATAGTATTCCACTGTGTAAATATTCCACAGTTTTTTGATCCACTCATTTACTGTTGAGTACTTAGGTTGTTTCCAACACTTGACTATTGTAAATTGTGCTTATGAATATTGGGGTGCATAAGTTCTTTTGAATTGGTGTTTCAGGATTCCTAGGTATAATCCCAGCAGTGGAATTGCCAGTTCAAAAGGCAGTTCCATTTTTAGTTTTCTGAGTAAATTCCATACTGTTTTCCACTGTGGGTACACCAAATGGCATTCCACCAATAGTGTACTAGGGTTCTCTTTTCTCCACAGCCTCATTAGCATTTGTTGTTTGTTGATTTGTTTATGATGGCCATTCTCACTGGTGCAAAGTGGTATCTCACTGTGGTTTTAATTTGCATCTCTCTGATGGCTAGTGATGCTGAGCATCCTTTCATATGTCTCTGGGCCCTCTGTATGTTCTCCTTGGAGAAGTTTCTGTTCAGGTCTTTTGCCCATTTTTAATTGGATTGTTTATCTTCCTGGAGTACAGTTCTGTGAATTCATTATATATTTTGAAGATCAAACCCTTGTCCAAGGTATCATGGCAAATATATTTTCCCGAACAGTTGGTTCCCTTTTCATTTTGCTGATGTTTTCTTTAGCTGTGCAGAAGCTTTTTATTTTGATGAACTGACATTTGTTTATTCTTTCCTTTATGTCCCTTGGGGCATAATTTCACTAATATGTCTAGGGGACATATTAGTGAAAATATTGCCGCGTGAAGTATCTGAAATTTTTCTGCCTATGTTCTTCTCTAAGAATTTTATGGTATTATGACTTATGTTTAGTTCTTTTATCTATCTTGAGTTTATTTTTGTGTGTGGTGTAAATTGATGGTCGAGTTTCATTTTTTGGCATATAGCTGTCCAGCTCTCCCAACAGCATTGAAGAGGCTATTGTTGAAGAGGCTATTTTTACTCCATTTTATGCTCCTCCCCCCTTTGTCAAATATTAATTGACCATGGAGACTTGGGTTTATTTCTGGGCTCTCTGTTCTGTTCCATTGATCTATGTGTCTTTTCTTATGCCAGTACCAGACTGTTTTGATTACTGTGGCCTTGTAATATAGTTTGATGTCAGGTATTGTGAACTTTGTTCTTCTTTGTCAAAATTGTTGTGGCTATTGAGGTCATTTATGATTCCATATAAATGTTTGAAATGTTTGTTCCATACCTGTGAAATATGTCCTTGGTATTTTAATAGAGATTACATTGAAACTGTGAATTGCATTTGGTAGTATGGACATTTTGATGATGTTACTTCTCCCAATTCATGAACACTGTATGAATGCTTCTATTTATTTATGTCTTCCTTAATTTCTTTCTTCAGTGTTGTGTAATTTTCTGAGTACAGGTCTTTTACCTTCTTGGTTAGGTTTATTCCTGGGTACTTTATTTTTCTTGTTGCTATAGTAAATGGGATTTTTCTCCTGAATTCTGTTTCTGATATTTCATTGTGTACAAAAATACCTTTGAATGATTTTTTTTAAAAAAAGATTTTATTCATTTACTTTTGGAGAGAGGGGAAGAGAAGAAGAAAGAGTAGGAGAGAAACATCAATGTGTGGCTGCCTCTCTTGTGCCCCCTATTGTGGTCCTGGCCTGCAACCCAGGGATGTGCCCTGACTGGAAATTGAACCAGTCATGCTTTGATTTGTGGGCTTGTTCTCAATCTACTGAGCTACACCAGCCAAGGCTAAGAGTTCTATCTTTAATCTCTTGAGGTACCTACACATTGCTTGCCGCAGTGGCTACACCAGTCTTCATTCCCACCAACAGTGCACAAGGGTTCATTTTTCATCACATCCTCACCAACACTTATTCATTTTTATAAACATTGTAGGATCTATCAAGGCTATTTATTTTTTTTACATGTGGATACCCAGTTGTTACAGTATCATTTGTTGAAAAGACTATTGTTATAGGCTGAATTGCGTTCCTCTGCATATGTTGAGATAAAGCTTTGCTCTAACCCCTAGTTCTTTAGAATGTGACTATATTTAGAGACAGAGCCTTTTAAGAGATAATTTAATTAAAATGGGTTGTTAGCATGGGCCACAATTCAACTGACTGATGTCCTAATTAAAGAAGAGATTAGAGACACGAGGCACCTACAAAGACCTAGAGGTGAACATATGAAGATACAGTGATGAAGTGGACATCTACAAGCAAAGGAGAAAGGCCTCAAAATAAACCAAACTTGCTAATATCTTGATCTGGGACTTCTAGTCTCCAGAATGGTGACAAAATAAAATTTATGTTGTTGAAGCTACTCAGCCCGTAATGTTTTGTTATGGTAGTTCTAGCAAACTAATACAACCGTCCTTTCTCCATTGAATTGCCTTTGCTCCTTTGTCGAAGATCACTTGTCTATATTTGTGTAGGTCTATTTCTGAACTCTCTATTCAGTTCCAATGATGTATTTGTCTGTTTTCTTCCACCAGTACCAAACCGTCTTGATTACTGCAGCTTTGAGTCTTAGAGGCAGGTAGTCTCAGTCCTCCAGCTTCGTTCTTCTTCAATACTCCTCTGGCTATGCTGAGGTTTTTGCCTTTCCATATAAATTTTAGAATCAGTTTGTCAATATGAATAGAATAACTAGCTGTCATTTTGATTGGGATTGCATTAAATCTATAGATCTAAATGGGGAGAACAAAGATCTTAACAATATCAGGTTTTTCTGTTCATGAATGTGGACTATCTCTCCATTTACTTAGATATACTCTGATTTAATTCAGCAGAGTTAATAGTTTTATAGTTTATAAAACTACAGCAGAGTTTATAGTTTTCCTCATGTGAATCTCATACATTTTTAAAAAAGTTATACTCAAGTGTGTACTTTTTGGGTGTGCTAATGTTAGTAATGTTAGCTTTTAAACTTCGAATTCTAATTTTTCATTGCTGGCATGTAGCAAAGCAACCAACATATGTTAGTTTCCCTTGGGGACAGGAATTGTTAAGGAAAATAAAGTGCTCTGGGTCTATGTAAAAATGGTTTCTTTTGTCCTCTATATGCCAGAAACACCATGGGAGTTTTTCTCTGATATTCATCACCTTGAGAACCTGGTGGGGCTCCTGGAGATAAAACTCCTATAAGTTCTAGGGCCATCCTGCTCCTGGACCCCCAGGAGTTTTTGTGTTTTAAGCTAGTCCACATTCAGTCTCTGAAAATTAGTAAATTATACTTTTAAGTGGTTCTTGCAGCAACTTCTGGTCCAGGGAGCTGTGATTCTGTGATTCTGTTTTGCCTGTGTCACCAGTTTTCAGGGTGATGATTTACCCTGTGACCACAGTTTTCTGGTGGATCTAAGCAGAAATGTTTACTTTTAGTTTGTTCACCTCTCTTCTAGGTGTGAGGATGGGAGTTACAATTTCCAAGCCCTTTACATGTTAAATTGGAAACTGGAAGTCTTACAGTATTTTCTAAAGTACCAGACACCTCAAGTACTATAAAACTAACTGATAATAGCATTATCTTCAACAATGTTAGGATTCTTAAAAATATAATGTTTATTTTAGAAAATTTTGTATTAGATGATTATTAAAGGAAATTTTAGTTCTGTTTAAAATAAGAATAAAGTAATTGAAAAAGCAGTTGGTAATTGGTCCTATCACTCAACAGCATGACTGTTCACATTATAGTATTTTGCTCTCTTCTACCTCTTCCTTTGTCCCTCCCTTCCTATACTCCTTCATGTTTTGTAAAGTGCCTACAATTTATTATTCTCTGTGCTAGATACAGGTTATTTTGAGTTTCTTGTACCTGTACTATTGTGTGCTTGTTTGCTATGTGATAAACTCACTGCTCCCAACCACTTACTTGGGTCTGACAAGTACTGGTCTGATATAACAGTGCCATCTGGTTTTACTTGGAATGAAGAATTTCTACTTTTAGAAATATATAAGGGAATAGCTATCTCCTGGTAGTACTTGGTGATGAGATAGTTATCCAAATGTGTTTATGCTATTGTTCTTTAGATTATCACAAAATAAAAACATAAAAAATGGACTTCCCAGGATACAATTCGTCACTACCCATTTCTTGGTGAAAAGAGCTCCTTTTATGGTATGTATAAGGTTTTACTTAAAGTTCTCTACTTAAAGCTAAGGTAAAGGGCTTTAAGTAAAACTCCTTCTTTATATACCTTCCACAGAAAACTATTTGTAAAACATGCAAAAATAATTACAAAGAAACTTTATTGTGTGAATGTAAATTTATTTATGTGTACAAAACTCTAATGTATATTTTATCATAGATATAATTTCCTACCTTAGATTCGAACAGCAATGTTTAAGCCAGTAAATTCTTAAGATTTACCAACACCTTACTGAGTTACTTTACAATGTAGAAAACCTTTCCACTGTTAGGATTTGAGAAAGGAAATAGAGAACAATACCTGACATTGAGAAGCTGGCCTGGCATTCACAGCTAGGCCATATTTTTCTCCTATGAGAAATAAATAATCTCACCAAATATGAATTTCAGACAAGATTACTCTGAGGCCATGATACAACTAGACAGAACAAGGCCACTTCTTAATTTTACCTAAGCACAGACATAAACAAGGTCACTGTGGCACCCCAAATATTCACAGAACACCCCTCTCAGCCCAAACGAGTGACTGCTCCTTCTTTACCAATCACAGTGTTTATTCTTGTGCCAGTCTCCTCCCCCAGGAATAAGATTTATTGAGCTATTCAATCGTAGCCTCTCCCCCAAGCTGCCTAATCAAAGTCCAAATCTCTGCAATTGGTTCTTTCTGCCATTCTCTTGCTGAGACATCTCACAATTCCCCATGGTGTATATTCTGTCTGCATCAAGGAATGAACTCAACTTGTTTAGCTGTGGATGTGTTTCTGGTGGTTCTTTGGCTGAAAGCATTGACAGAACATCTAAATAAGTTAAGTAATTAGTTTGCTTAATTAAAGCAAACTTTAATTAAGCTTGTAGTATGTGGTTCCAAACTGCTTGAGTGTTTTGGTTTAAAATCTTTGAAAATATGATGAAAATTACAGACCCTCTTGATGGAAAAATTAACTTTCACTCAAAGATTCACCTATATTTTCAGGGATTACAGACCTCTTTGATTAAGAGGTCTGAACTAGTCATTAAAATAAGTCATTAAACTAAACTAGTCATTAGAATAAGATACACTCTACTTTCAAGGACTTCAGGATCAGCACAAGGGAATAAGTGACATATTTCTTTACCAATAAAGAAACATTCTTCATATAGAGATGATTTATGAATGAAAACTACCTATTAAATAGTGAACCTGGGCTATGTATGAATACATAGGACTTGACTTACAAGGATTTGACTGTGCCTGCATGAACAATGATGACTTCACTGTACTGGTCAGTGGGAATGGTAGACATGATGAGGTTAATTCTGTCAGTGTATTCCTTTTCCTTATGCAATATTTTAAATATTAGATAAATCTATAATCAATATATGGTAGGAACACTTTCTGAGAGAGAGAGAGGGTGGGGATGGAGGGAGAAGTACTGCAACATGTGGAATTTCACACAGTGCTCCTTTTAAAAGGTACAGGATTGTTCCTCCTTTCTCATTTACAAAGTCTCTCATTCTGCCACTAAGACAGACTATGAACAAGGTGAGGGAATTGTTTTCCCAATGAAGAAAAATTGTGTTAGAAGTTACATGAGCACTTGCATTTGAGGTGACCAAACTGTGGAAAGCCTGAAAGTCATATGTCTTTCACCACCGCCCTGGGACTGGAGGTAAAGCCCTGAATGACTGCAATCTCCTTGCTGGCAAGACCTGTATCTTATTTAGTTCTTTACCCTAACCGCAGAAGGATGTACTCAATATAGGTCTGTCCAGAAAAAGTCCAGTCATTGTTAATATAACAAGAATGGTTTGCTTGACATCATTGTAACCTGGCAGCCAAGGAGAAAGAACTTGACTGTGCCTGCATGAACAATGATGACTTCACTGTACTAGTCAGTGGGAATGGTAGAAACTGTTGAGTGAGCATGTGTACTTGTGGCCATCACATTCAAAACGACTGACTGAGTAGAGCAACAAATATGCATCAAATTTTGCATTAAGTTTGAACATTCCTCCCTGGGAAACTGGATGATTTAGAAGGCCACAGCTACGGGCAACTGGTGACTGGCAGCTTTATCAGGATAATGCACAAGCTCATGCATCATGTCTCATGCAGAGGTTTTTGGTGAAACATCAAATCTCCCAGGGGACTCAGCTCCCCTATAGCCCAGATGGTGCCCTTTGACTTCTGTTTTTTTCCAAAACTAAAATCACCTTTGAAAGGGAAGAGATTTCAGACTGTGGATGAGATTCAGAAAAATATGAAGGGACAGCTGATGGTGATTGGGAGAACTATGTGAGGTCCCAAGGTGCCTACTTTGAAGGGGACCAAAGCATCATGGTCCTATGTACAGTTTCTTGTATCTTGTATCTTCTTCAATAAATGTCTCTATTTTTTCCACATTGTGTGGCTGGATACTTTCTGGACAGACCTCATATACTCATTAAAGAAATGTGTAGTCCCTGAAGTATAGTACTTCCACACTTCTCCTATTCCTGTCCCCCTTTCTCACCCCATTAGTTCAGATCCTAAGACTACCTTTCTGCTCATTTTGCCTGTCAATCTGATCAGACTACTAGGGAGGGTAGGGAGAGGCCACAGCAGGACCATAGCCCAGGGCAATGGTCTACAATCTAGGATGGGATTGGCTGAGAAACTGAATGCCTCCGGAGCACATGCGTTATGGGTCAGAAGATTTAAAATGAAAAGAGGGCAGAGACTGGCTCTCTGGCTGTCTTCCTCAAAGATGCCTGGATGATTGTGCTGCATCTGCCTGCATTTCACAACAGATGGATTTTGGATGGGAAGGAGCTCTGGGAACAGCCTAGGGTCTGCCTGGTTCTGGCAGAGGGTAGCAGAGTTATTCTTTCTTGGGCATTCTAGAGGGTATGACCTCTGAGGCAAAAGCCTGCCATTCTTCCAAAGTTGTGTTGTTTTTTGTGTTTTATGTTGTTTTAGTTTGTAAACTAACCCTATAGAAATAAGATAATTAAAAAGTAACAGTGGGAATAATAGGAAAACCCCGGTGTAAAAGAGTTTAGCCTTAATTGATAGGTTTAAGTGATCAAAGCTGTAACTAAAGAGTTAAAGAGTTTAGCCTTAAGTACTAGGCTTAAATGACTAATGTATGTAGAAAACTGTTATTCCGAAGTTGTGTAGCTTTTGGATAAAGACTCTTTTCCTTTATCACCAAACCTGTGCCTCTGGAATTTTGCTCAGAGGGTGGTGGCAGGCAGCAAGACCCCACTTGCTGTTCTGTAACATGGGTTCTTTAAGAGGATCTGCTTGGGACTCCATCAGTTTTTTCCACTGACTCAATCCTTGCTGGTTTTGGCAGCCAGAAGTTATGGGAATTTGTCTTTCCTGACACTGGAACCCTGGACTGGGAAGACTGGCGTGGGGCTGAGATTCTTTGCTCCACAGATATCCCTCTTGAACTTTTTTATCCACCACATGTGGATGTAGGACCAACCCATTCCGCATCTCTGCTCCTCCTACCAGTCTGGATGGATGTGGTTTCTTTAATTCCATAGATGTCAGTCTTCCATTCCACTAAATTTCTGGTAGTTCTGAGTGGTGGTTGTTCTATAACCATTTGGTTATAATTTTGATGTGGTTGTGGGAGGAGGTGAGCTGTGTTTACCCATGCTGCCATTTTGACCAGAAGTTCTTGCTTTAATTTCATCTGTGAAAAAAGAAGGGTAACTCTACTTATCTATCAGTATTATTATGAGGATTAAATAAATTCATGTAAGGCCTGACATATAGTGAACACAGTAGATGTCAGCTATTATTGTACATCTCAAGTATATATTATGCATTGCTATTAGTTACATTAATATATGTAATACTAAATCATGATTCAGCAATTCATGTACTTATATAACTACAGTACTTGGTAGAAGTGACAGTTCCTTCTGAAATACTTCCATAGTATTTTCTGTCTTGAGGAACAAAGGACATTATGTCTTTATTTGTACTATGTGAGTATCCCACTAATTATAACTAGTAAAAATTATGCAGGTCCTTAACTGCCTCTGAATATCTATTGTAAATGTAATAAGCAAATAATATCTAATGCTGGCTTTGTAAATAGTGACACACATTCAATTTTTGTTTGTAATATTTACTTGGTTGTTAACTACTATAAGCAGTTTACCAACTATATTCCAATAATTTGAAAAATGTAATAAAAACTATTGTTCTAATGATCATAATTCAACTATTAGTCATATATTTACTAGTATTTGTGTCAAACTCTAAGAATAAAAATTAGAATAGAAAGAAAAATTTTTTCTTTCAATCACATTTTCTCTATTTTTTAAAAAAGAAAAGAAACCCCAAACAGAAACAAGAAGCCAAAGCAAGCATACCACTCTCTCTGTGAAACTACCGCGATTTCCAGTAGCTTGAGCTGTTTTCTTCTCTGGGTGGCAGAGTTCTCACATGAGTGGTTTGTGCATTGCGGACACCTTGAGCACATTTGAACTCATTTACATGGTACTTTCATTCTCATTTTTTTACTGTGTCATCATTCAACAAAAACAGTCATACTCTCTTACTTTGCATATTCTTGGCCACATCCTCATTCTCTTTGTATTCTTCCTAATAATGGGCAATCCTTAGTCTAGCATTTTTTTCTTTCACTAAATTAATTATTTTGGTGACACTATATTTTTTACTTTAATTATGTGGTTGCAATTTACATTCCTTATCATTAGCTCTGACTTCTTCATTGCCTCTGTGAAATCTCAGGGTGATCATAACAGAAAGCACAAATTGTAGCTTAAACCAAGAGAAATATATACTCTCACAGTTCTGAAGGCCATGGGTTTGAAAACATGATTTTGTCAGCAGAGCTTTACTCCTTTTGAAGCCTTCAGCGGAGAATCCTTCCTTGCTTCTTCCAGATTCCAGGTGGCTCTTGGCATTCCTTGGCTTCTTTGGCTTCTGGCTACATTATTCCAATCTTTGCCTCTGTTTTCATAATGCCACCTTCCCTGCATGATTGTCTCCCCTTCTGTTATCTCCTCTGTGCGTCTCTTTTGAAAGGACACTCACCATTGAATTTAGAGCCCCCCTGGACAACCCAAGATATCTTTCCAACTCAAGATCCTTAATTTAATGACATCTGCAAAGACCCTTTTTCCAAAGATGGTAATTCACAAATTCTGGGAATTAGGTTATGCACATATGCTTCTGGGGATTATCATTCAACCCACCATGCCAGGTATAAGAAAACACTATATAATCAAATGGCAGACCTACCTGTTGGGTGTTAGTGAAGGAAAAGGAGAGTGAAAAACCAGAGCACACATGTTTTGTCTGAAGTGGTCAGGTCCTCCTCAACTGTAGCTGAGTGCTGACATGGAGATGTGCAGACCCACCATTGCCAGTCCTTCTGATATCCCCAGAGAATCTGGAATTGCAGATTTTTATGGGCAGGCAACTAATTAAAATCTAAACAATCTGCTTAGTAGGTAATGCTGTGGGAAAATAAACCTGTCAATGGATCAGCTGTGGCAAGCTGCCAGCTTTCGACCTCTTATCCACAGTCTGACGTTCAGAGAACAGCTTTGATGAAAAGGCAGAGAACCTTCACTCTGGAGGTGAGTTGGTAAATATAATGACAGCTGAGAAAGAAAGAAAGATGCTGATATTACCTTTGCTTTGCCATTTCTTGCTGTTTTAATTCAATGAGAAACAAATAATTTCTAAACCTGAAAAGGTCAGTTTGGTTTTTAAGTATATTTTACTGATTATGTTATTATAGTTGTCCCAATTTTTCTCCCCTTCCCCCCTCCATCTGTTACCCCTTTCCCTGCAGCAATTACTCCCTTAGTTCATGCCCGCGGGTCATGCATTTAAGTTCTTTGGCTTTTCCATTTTCTATACCATTCTTAACGTCCCCCTGTCTATATTTTGCCTACCAATTATGCTTTTAATTCCTGCACCTTTTCTCCCATTCTTCCCATTCTACCTCTCAGTTGATAACCCTCCAAGTGGTCTACATACCTATGGTTCTGTTCCTGTTCTGGTTGCTTGCTTAGTTTGTTTTTTAGATTCAGTTGTTGATAGTTGTGAATTTGTTGCCTTTTTAATGTTAATAGTTTTGAACTTATTTTTCTTTTTTTCCCCTTAAAACATATATTTACCACTCCTTACAGTATATCTTTGAGCACCTCTGCCAGGATGTCTCAGGAATGTGTAGAGCTGCCCTCCTTAGGCCTTGGTGACAAGGCTTCTCACAGCTTGTGCAATGGCGTCCTTCTCAATGCCAAACATCTTCAGCAGTTCAGCCGGCTTCCCACTTCTCAGTACCTGGACAACAGCCAGGTGAGTGACAGTGATGCCAGGCTTGCCCACTACTGCTGAGGACATGGCCTCACCTATGCCACCTTCGTAGTAGTGGTCCTTCACTGTGAGGATCCTGCCCTTGGTAGCATGGGCACTGTCAAGGATGAGTTTCCAGTCCAGGGGCTTGATGGTAAAAGGGTATAACACATGAATATTTTTTAAAGATTTTATTTATTTATTTTTAGAGAGGAAAGGAAGGAGAGAGAGAGAGAAATATCAATGTATGGTTGCCTCTGGTGTGTCCCCTGCCAGGAACTGGCCTGCAACCCAGGCATGTGCCCTGACCGGCAATCGAACCGCAATTGTCTGGTTCGCAGACCCGTGCTCAATCCACTGAGCCACACCAGCCAGGGCTAACACATGAATATTGATCTTTTCTTTCTCCATCAGGTCTGCGGCAGCCAAGGCCTCCTGCAGGGTCATCCCAGCTCCAATCACAGTCACTTGATCATCCTTGATCTTTAAAACTACCTTGGCTTGTCTGATCTGGAAATTCTTGTTGTTGTCATAAATGATGGCATTTTCTGGGCAACTGGTCAGGATAAAAGAGATGCCCTTTGTACTGGCTGTTAATTCCACCACCTTCTCTGTAGACAGTCCATAACTTGGGTAAAAGAAGACAGTTGACATGGGGACTGATTGAAACATGGCCAGATCTTCCAGGGCCATCTTTGAGGGCCCCTCTTCCCCAATAGACATGCTGCAGCGAGAGCAGCAGAGGGTGACGTTGCTGTTGGAGATGGCTGCCATGCGGATCTGGTTGAAGGCCTGCATGAAGAAGGCTGCAAAAGTGCTGCAGAAGAGTAAAGTCCTGTCTCAAGTGGCACAGCCCATGGCAATGCTCACCATGTTCTGCTCAGCAGTATAGCATTCAATGAAGCAATATGGGTACTCCTTCCTGAAGAGGTCTGAGAAGGTGGAATTCTTGGTGTCCCCACCCAGAGAGATGATGCAGTCGTTGGCCTGCCCATAGGCCTTGCAGGTAGCTATCTTGGCCCCATCCTTGTAGCTGGGTAGAATGGGCATGAGGATGTTGGTGATGTCTACTGAGAGGATGTCCTCCTGTGGGGGAGTCGCCAGGATCTTCTTTTCGCTCTGGATCTGGCTGTGGATTTCCTAGAGATCTGATCAGCCATGTTTTGCGGGAGGGGCTCCCCATGCCAAGACTCCTTATCTTCTATCCCCATGATCCCTCCACCCTTGAAGGTCTTGGCAGTGATGGCTGTTGGCTGGAGTTTGCAGAGCTCCTCCAAGCTGTGTCGGTCCACAATGATGGTATACCAGCCAAAGGCCTCACCGCACTTCTGATAGATGTCTAACTGGTGCTGCAGAGGAGTGGGCTCACTCAGACACAGGTGGTTGATGTCCAAAATGGCAGCGGAGTTGTCCAGCTTGTAGATGCCGGCAAAGGCCATAGCCTCCCACATGGAGCCCTCCCACAGCTCCCCATGTCCCAGCAGGCAACAGACATAGTAGCTGGCTTTGTTAAAGTACTTGCCTGTGTAGGCACTCCTGCAAGTGGCACCAAGGCCCTGGCCCAGGGAGCCAGTGGCCACATCAGTGAAACTGTTTCAGGACAGATTGCCCATCCAAGTCAGAGCTGATCTTTCTCAGGTTTAGCAGCTTTGCCTCAGGTAGGAAGCCAGCTTCAGCCAAGATAGCATACAGGATGGGAGCTGAGTGACCCTTGGAGAGCACAAAGCAGTTGTTGTGAGGATTCCAGGGGTCCTGGGACTTGTAGAACATGGTGTGAAAAAAGAGGACAGCCATGATCTCCGTGGTGCTGCAGCATGATGTGGGGTGGCTAGAGCTGGCTGCCATGGTGGCCTGGATAGAACTGATGTGCAGGTGATTGGCCATGTCCTTCAGGGCTTGCAGCTTCTGCTGGTAAGACTTATGATAGCCTTCCATGGCGCAGCTGGGTGAGCAGGAAACTGGAGGACACAGAGGTGTGGAGACAGCATAGGGACTGAGGCAGAGACAGGCAGTGGCAGAGTTAAACATCTTTTTCTTGAATGAGTCCCTTTAACATTTCCTGTAATAATGGCTTGGTGATGATGAACTTCTTTAGCTTTCCCTTGTCTGGGAAGCACTTTATCTATCTTTCCATTCTAAATGATAGCTTTGGTAGATAGAGTAATCTAGCTTGTAGGGCCTTGCTTTTCATCACTTTGAATACTTCTTGCCAGCCCCTTCTTGCCTGCAAAATTTCTTTTAAGAAATCAGCTGATAGTCTTAGGGGTATTCCTTGGTAGGTAACTCTCTGATTTTCTCTTGCTGCTTTTAAGATTCTCTCTTTATCTTTAACCTCTGGCATTTTAGTTATGATGTGTCTTAGTATGATCCTCTTTGAGTCCACCTTGTTTGGGACTCTCTGTGCTTCCTGGATTTGTATGTCTACTTCCTTTGCCAAATAGTGAAATTTTTCTTTCATTATTTTTCCAATAAGTTTTCAATTTTTTGCTCTTCCTCTTCTCCTTCTGGCACCCCTGTGATCAGATGTTAGCACATTTGTGATATCCTACAGGCTTCTTATACTATCCTCACCTTTTTGAATTTTTATTTTCTTCTTTCAGTTCTGGCTGAATGTTTATTTCTCCCTCATGTTCCAAATCATTGATGTGAATCCTGGCTTCCTTCCCTTCACTGTTGGCTCCCTGTAGACTTTCTTTATTTCACTTAATACAACCTTCATTCCTTCCTTTATGTTGTTGCCATACTCAATGAATTCTTTGAGAATCCTGATCACCAGTATTTTGAACTCTGCATCTGCTAGGTTGGCTATCTCCATTTTGTTTAGTTCTTTTTCTGGAGTTTTGTTCTGTTCTTTCATTTGGGTCATATTTTGTTATCTCCTCAATTTGGCAGATTCCCTGTTTTTGTTGCTGTGTATTAGGTAGAGCTGTTTTTGACTACCTGTAAGAGGCACCTGTAAATTGTGTGGGGCGGAGCCTTAGGTAATCACCAGGGGAGGGCAACCCACTTCACTGCTTTGTGGCTCTGTATCGGGGGAGGGTTCAGAGAGGTGACTGCTGCTGCTTGGCTTCTGGGGGTTTCCCTGGCCCTTGCCCAATTTCCAGTCACTTCACTCACTCCCTGTATGCTACTGGTACCCTTCTAGCTGTTGCCCTGGTGTTGAATCCTGGAGTGGATGGGGTTGTGTATGTTTTAAGACCATGCGAGTCCTTCAAGTGGAGTTTCCTGAATATCTGGCAGTTTCTTCTGCCACCCCAACCCCCACTGGTTTTTACAACTGGATGTAATGCATATTTATCTTCCAGTCACTGGAACCCTGGGCTGTGTGTTCTGGCCAGGGGCTGGGATCACTCACTCTCAAGGTATTCCTCCCAATTTTTATCTACCACATGTGAATGTGGGACCACCCATGATGGGTCTGCCACTGCCGCCACCTCTCTGTGCCACACTTCATCTCCTCACCTCTCCACCCCTCCTACCCATCTGGATGAATGTGGCTTCTTTAAATCCTTGGTTGTGAGACTTCCACACAGTTCGATTTTCGGAAAGTTCTGGGCATTATTTGTTTTGAGATTTAGTTGTAATTCTGTTTGCGATTGTGCAAGAAAGTGAAGCATGTCTACATATGCCTCCATCTTGACCAGATGTCTCTGAAAAGGTCAGTTTCCTGTTGATGTCCTCTGGTAAAATTTTTAAGTTGTAAATTGTATGTCAATGCCTGCTTAATAGTGTCTGTGAACTTTTGGAAGGCAGTTAGAAACCTCTTTTTTATGTACTATTCAAATTTGATTTTTAGACTTTTATTTTTCTTCGCATTTTTAGCAGTAGAGTAGACATTAACACGATTTGATGTCCCAGACATTTTGAAATATATGCAGTGTCCTTAAAGTTCTGTGCTCTTTTTCATCTTCAACCCTTTTCAACACTGTGCCCTCAACCCTATTTCCTACTGGCTCAGTTAAGATGTAATTTTCTCTATTACTCTTTCCTAAGGTCCTAAGGCTGTGTTGGATGCCCTTCTTACTAAACTTTGGCATGGTGGTTCTCAATGGGGGCAGTACTGCCCTCTGGGGAATAGTTTGAATTTAATGGAAACTTTTTCAGTTGTCATAATCAGGTATTACTGGAATTTTGTGTGAGGGTGGCCAGTACACTGGCATCCTGAAATTCAATAAATGTTTCATACAATGAAGAATTGTCTTATGTTTGTAGATTTTTGAATGCCCTGCTGGTCATTTGCATAGTTAGGCCTGAATTTTCATATAATTAGTGAAAGAAGTTTTATTCTAAATCATCTGTAACATTGGCACCAAAGAAAATAGTGAAAATTCTGAATGACTCTTTCTGGAGTGGCTTTTTCTTCTTTGGCCAAGTTCTTCCCTGTGGGCATTTTTTTTCTTTCAAAAACTTTTGTCTATAGTAATGACTCATCAAATGTAATTCAGCCCTTCCAGTGGCTTAACTTGTGATTTAACCAATGTAGCCTTCTCTTTATACCAAAATACTCTTTAGTCCTGCCACTTAGTCTGGAGCCTCCAATATTATGAAAATTGGCCCCAGCTTTAAAAACTAAATAATTGTGCCTGAAAATCCAGTATGAGAACTTTTTCTCTTTTTTCTTTAGACATTCATTGAGACTACTAGCAGTCTTCATAGACAATACAAACTATACTGGTGATTTTGGAACTCTTTTTAAATAATATATTTTTCAACCCAAATAGCAAATCAATAGGGTCTTAATGTCTAGCTGTCAGAATTGATCACTCATGTTCTGAGTCCACCACATTGCTCCTAAATGTTTATCTTGCTTCATGATAGTCACTTCAGGGGTGAAAAGATATTATTAATTTCAACTGACATCTCCTGTTTCACAGATATCTTGTTTTATTTTTTGGATAGAAGTTTGCTCATTAGGATGAGGGGACTGATGAAGTCATAGCACCTGAAAGTCAGATCACTTTGATGACAAAGTGATGGAGGTGTGGACTGGATTAAACTTCACTTTTACCACAGTTGTCTATGGCAGGAAAGTTTAAGATGGTGATCTATGGGCTAAGATAGTTGGTTCTGTGGATGACCTAGCTGTTAAGGATCTAGGTAGTTAGCCATTGACTATTTTCTTCCTCTTCAGACTATGTGGTTTGTTTTCCCTTAAATGAGATTACCATTAAAAGAGTCTAGCTACTACGTGAAAGACTCTGAGCCTGAACCACACCTACCTAAGCCACCCCCAGACTCTTCACCCACAGAAATTGTGAGATAATTGCTATAATCTGAATGTTTGTGTCCACCAAAATTCACATGTTAAAATCCTAATGCCCAAGGTGATGGTATTAGAAGGTGAGGCCTTTGGGAACTACTTAGATCATGAGGATAGATCTCAAGAATGGGATTAGTGGTCATATAGAAGATGCTACAGGGAGACCCCTAGTCCTTTACATTATACAAGGGCACCCTGATCTAGGACTTCTAGCTTTCAGAATTATGGGAAACAAATTCCTATTGTTTATAAGCTACCCTGTCTCTGGTATTTTGTTATAAAAGCCTGAATCAACTAACACAATAATAAATGCCTCTTGTTTTAGGCTGCTAAGTTTTGGAATAACTTGTAACATAGTAATAGATAACTAATACATATCAGTGTACAATGCCATATATTAAATTTCCCTGTTTAAATTGCTGATGTGCTTTCTGTTTCTTCACTGATATAAACAGAAATAAACAAAAAGAAAATCTAAAAGAACAATACTAGTGTTTACTAAGGTTAAAAAAATCTTAAATTACCTTAAATTGGAGTATTGATATTATTGATGGGTGTAGATATTAATTTATTATGCCAAACTACAGTGATTATTTATAGGTATCAATCTAGGTTTAAGGGCAATTTTTGATCTAGGCTTTAAGGTTTAAGGATAATCCTATGTCCTTTATATCTATGAAATTTTATAAATAGATATTTATAGATATTTTTATATAATACACTAAAATATTTTAATTAAGTCACTTTATTGAACTTGAAAAAACTCAAAAGGAAAAGCATATTTTTAAAGAGGCACACGTATATGTATATATATATATATATATATACACACAGACACATATATATTATACTCAAATCAATGATTTGGAACAAAAGGAAGAAATAACATCCAACCAGAACAGAATAAAGAAATAAGAATTCTTTTTTAAAAAAGATTTTTATTTATTTATCTTTAGAGGGGAAGGGAAGGAGAGAGGGAGAGAAACATCAATGTATGGTTTCCTCTCATGCATTCCCTGCTGGGAACTGGCCTGCAACCCAGGCATGTGCCCTGACTGGGAATTGAACCGCGATCCTTTGGTTCGCAGGCCCATGCTCAATCCACTGAGCTATGCCAGCCAGGGCAAAGAAATAAGAATAATTACAGACCTAATGGAAGACAAAATGGAGGTTCCTCAACAAATTTAAAATAGAACTATCATATGATCCAGCAATCCCACTTCTGTTTATACATCCAAAGAAATTAAATCACTACCTTCTGCCTCCCAGGTTCACTGCAGCATTATTTGTAATAGCCAAGATATAGAAACAACCTGAGTGGATGGATAACTGGATAACAAAAATTGTATACATGTATAAGATGGAATATTATTCAGCCTTTAAAAGAACATAATGCTGCCATCTGCAACAACATAGATGAACCTGGAGAACACTATACTATGTGAACTAAGTCAGACAAAAAAAGACAAATACTACATGATCTCATATGTGAATTGTAAAAAAAAGTCAAGCTCATAGAAATAGAAAATAGGATGGTTGTTGTCAGTAGAGAAATAGGAGAGTTATTGCTCAAACGGTATGAACTTTCAGTTATAAGATGTATATTACTGGCTGGTGTGGCTCAGTGGATTGAGTGCTGGCCTGTGAACCAAAAGGTCACCAGTTCAATTCTCAGTCAGGGGACATGCCTGGGTTGCAGGCTGAACACTGTATCTCTCACACATCAATGTTTCTCTCCCTCTCTTTCTCCCTACCTCCCTCTCCCTAAAAATAAATAAATAGAGTTTAGCCAAGATGGAGGTGTAGGCAGAAATGCTTTACTTCCTCACACAACCAAAAAAGGAATAACAACCAATTTAAAAACAAACAACGAGAAGTGCCAGAAAAATCAAACTTCATGGAATTCTGTTAATCAAGGAGTTAAAGAAACATTCACCCAGACTGGTAGGAGGCAGATATGGGAGCCAAGCAGACAGGAAAGGGGGCAGGGTGGCAGACCGTGCTGGTGAGGAAAGACTGGCTGAATGGGAAACTAAAGACTCAAAAATAGCCATAAAATACTGCACAGGTTGCAATGACATGAGAAACAACCAGTCGCACAGGAGAGTTCATTGGAAAGTTGGGCTAGAGTGGAGCAAGTGAGCAGCATTGTTCCCTCTCTGACCCTCCCCTGCATATAGCACCACAACACAGCAAAGAGGGTTGCTCTGCCCTGGAGAATATCTAAGGATCTGACCCTTTACAACAGGACAGGCATACCAAGACAAAGAAGCATGGCCCAGACGAAAGAAAAGATCAAAACTCCAGAAAAAGAGCTAAGTGATGAGGAGATAGACAACCTGTCAGATGCAGAGTTCAAAACACTGGTAATCAGCATGCTCACAGAAATAATTAAGCTCAGCCACAAAGTGAAGAAAGAAATGAAGTCTATCCAAAGTGAAATAAAGCAAAATACAAGGTACAGACAGTGGAGGGAAGGAAACCAGGACTCAAATCAGTGATTTGGAAACAAAAGAAGAAATAAACATCCGACCAGAACAGAATGAAGGAACAAGAATTCAAAAAAAATGAGGAGAGGCTTAGGAACCTCTGAGACAACTTTAAATATTCTCACATCTGAATCATAGGAGTGCCAGAAGGAGAAGAGGAAGAGCAAGAAATTGAGAACTTATTTGAACAAATAATGAAAGAAAACTTGCCCAGTCTGGTGAAGGAAATAGACTTCCAGGAAGTCCAGGAAGCTCAGAGAGTTCCAAAGGAACTGGACCCAAAGAGGAACACACCAAGGCACATCATCATTAAGTTACCCCAGATTAAAGATAAAAAGAGAAAGCAACAAGAGGAAAGGAGAAAGTTACCTACAAAGGAGTGCCCATAATACTATCAGCTGATTTCTCAAAAGAAAACTAGCAGGCAAGAAGGGGCTGGAAAGAAGTATTCAAAGGCATGAAAGGCAAGGACCTACGCCTGAGATTACTCTATCTAGCAAAGCTGTCATTTAGAATAGAAGAATGGATAAAGTGCTTCCTAGACAAGGATAAGTTAAAGGAGTTCATCATCACAAAGCCCTTGTTATATGAACAGTTAGAGTGTTATGTAAGAAATAGAAGAAAATCAAAAACTAGGAACAATAAAATGACAACAAACTCATAATTATCAACAATTGAACCTAAAAAAACAAAACCAAAAACTAAGCAAACTACTAGATCAAGAACAGAATCAGAGAAATGGAAATCACATGGAGGGTTTTCAGTGGAGAGGAGGAAGGGAAGAATGGGGGGAGGTACAGGGAATAAGAAGCATAATTGGTAGGCATAAAACAAATGGAGGTGTTAAGAATATTGTAGAAAACAGAGAAGCCAAAGAACTTATATGTACAACCCATGGACATGAACTAAGGGAAGGGGAATGCTGGAGGGTGGGGGTGGGATGGGGTGGGGTGGGTAAGGGAAGAAAAAATTGGGACAACTGTAATAGCATAAGCAATAAAATATACTTAAAAATAAAAATAAATAAATAACATCTTTAAATTAAAAAGACACATAGGTTCTGGAGATCTGCTTGAAATTTGCTAACACAATAGATCTCAAGTGTTCTTATCACCAAAGAAAGGGCAATTATGTGAGAAGATGGATATGTCGATTAGGTTGATTGTGGTAATCATTTCAAAATATCTATCAAAACATTGTGCAACCTAACTGTATACCTTTTACTTCAGTAAAGCTGGAAAAAGTAATATGTATATAATATATGTATTTTAAGAGGTACAAATATAAAATTTATATATAAATAAAATGAAAGAGGTGTCAAATTCAACTATGAGTCATTTAAATCAAAGAACATTTATTGCTCTTGAAGAAAATAAATTACCTGAGTAATAAATATAGTACATTTATCAGCTTGTAGGCTTTAGCCATTTTTTGATATAAGCTGTGAAGTTATTGATGTCTCTGATAACTGATCCCTGAAAGCCAATAATGGCTTTCAGAGGCTGAAGTTCTGGACCTTACAACTTCAATAGTTTATTTTGGGGAACAGTGAATGGAAAGTCAGTTTTACATTTTCTATAGAACTGGAAGTCATTCACTTGAAATAACTCCTGGCCATTTAATTAATTTGTCAGCCCATGCCTGTGAAATAATTGCTCTTGCAAACCCAAGCAAATAGGGAGAGTGGCCATGAAGTCAACTACTGGTTTGACTTCAGATAGCTGAGAGAGTGAGCAATTGGCTGCTGTCATTTCTAACACAGACTACCATTACAAGACAGAAAGCAAAGATTTAAGATTGCTAAAGAAATTGTTGGAGGATTTTATGGGAGAGCATAGTGGCAACCAAGAGTTTAAGTACCTTGCCAAAGGTGAATTTAGTAAGTGGTGGGGCTCAGATTTAAACTCAGACACCTTGGCTCCAAAGTGTTTGCTAGTGTAGCTTTAGGCATTTGAACAAAGAAATAACAGGGGAAACAAGGGAGAGAATGATTTATCCATTAAGGCCCAGCTTAAAACTCACTTCCTCTGTGAAACCTTGATGAATTACTTTAGCTGAAGGTAATGCCCCCTGCTCTGCACAACTCTGACTCACAGGGTCAAGTCCAATACTCCTGTAACACATATCATGAATACCCACACAGTACGGCCGTTTGTGTGCACAGCTCATAAAAGTATTGAGACTTTTTCAGGTGAGGTATTTAAAAAATGTTATGCATGATTATAAGTTTTGCAAGTCCAATTTTAAATGTGTGTAGAAATTGCTATTTAAAGTAACTTTAACAATATCTATCACAATTAGAAGTGGGTATAATTTTTGGTCTAGCAATCACTTTTCTGGGAATTTATTTTACAAGTATACTTGCAAAATAATAGATGTACATGGCAATTCTTTGCAGCATTGTTTGTAACAGCAAAAACAAAAGCTGATAATTTTTTTAGGAGTGATAAATGCTATTCCTCAAATATTCTCATTTCTTCCCTCTGGATGGGATTGCTGCTCCTGGTTCCCTTGTAGTTGACTAGGGCTAGGTTACAACTTCTGAACAGAAGTGAAATGTATCACTCTGAGGCCAGGACATTTATTAGGCAATGTAGGACCCTCCAGAGCGTTCCCCCTTCCACCACAGAGACTGGAAATGTTTGAAATAGAGACTCCTCCATCAGCCTGAGTCAGATATGAAGAAATATGGAGCTGAGCACCTGGTCAAACTGCAGTTGACATCTGCATGAGTGAAAAACTAACAACCTTTGTGAACTCAAAGTGGCAGCTTCTTTATAGGGAGTTTGCAGGGATTATGGCAGAAAGTTGGAAAGAAGCTTTGAGTTGGGATGGGCTTTCAAGGTACCACTTAAACAATTTGCATTGTTTCAGGAAAACAATGCTGCTAACATGGTCTCAGATAAAATGTGAGGAAACTTTCGCCATCTATTAAATTCTAATATGAGCTACATCTAGAAGTTTTTAAAAAATACACAAAATTGTATTCATATATATTCTTTTTTTATGTGAATGTTTTTTTAAGATTTTATTTATTTATCTTTAGAGGGGAAGGGAAGGAGAGAAGGAGAGAAGTATCAATGTATGGTTGCCTCTCGTGACTCCCCTACTGGGAACTGGCCTGCAACCCAGGCATGTGCCCTGACTGGGAATCGAACCGCAATCGTGTGGTTGGCAGGCCCGAGCTCAATCCACTGAACTATACCAGCCAGGGTAATATATATTCTTTTAAAATATATTTTATTAATTATGCTATTACAGTTGTCCCATTTTTTCTCCCCTTTATTTCCCTTCACCTTGTACACCCCTCCCATCACCATCCCCCCTTAGCTCATGTCAATGCATCATACATATAAGTTCTTTGATTTCTCCATTTCTCATACTATTCTTAACCTCCCCCTGCCTATTTTGTCCCTACTAATTATGCTTGTATTAATATATGTTGTTTATAATTTGAAGTTATCTAAGTTGAACTATCATAAGAATGTGCTTTTATTTTTAATATTTACGGTTGTTTTGCATGCAAGTCTCATCACTTCACATAGTAAATGATGTGTGTTGGTTACATAACACAAACTGACAGATACAAATAGTGCAGTTAAGCAATTGATCTTACAAATTTATTGAGATGTCTGATATAGTTGTGTGGAAACAACAGAATATAAACTTATTGTGCAGCAATTTTTTTTATTTTTCAAGGAATGTTTTACCTTAGATGGTTAGAGATTGTTGTTTTAGAATATGGAAACCAATATACTGTGAAAGGAACATTTATCACTTAGAAAGTCACATTTTTTTATACATTACCCAAGGAAAGGTCAATTACCAGTCCTGTCCCTTCTCCTAGATCATTAACTCTAAGGCTTAATTTTTTGTCTAGATTCTAAGAATTCATTATCTTCAAATCAGCTTTATGCTGTTTTTTCCTGAATCATTTTTTATTTCAGTTTGAGCCTTTGAATTCCTTCTTATAACTGCTATAATTTTTTTCCAAAAATAAAAATGCTATTTGATTGAAAATATCAATAATTGCAATTGAGCCAGACTCATTTTCTTCTACAGACTACTTCCTGCTCTAAACTATAGTCAGTAGTATTGCAGGCCCACTGCCATCAGTGATCATTAAACTGGTCCTATTCTTTACTTTAGGACTGTCATCAGGGAGTGGGGATTACACTGGATTCTCACTTGGGGATGGAAAATTCCCACTAGGTAGGCATGCTGTAGGGCATCAACACCTCTGTGTATTCCTTGATTAAAAGAAAATTTATTTATTTTTAAAAAGATTTTATTTATTTTCAGAGAGAGGGGAAGGGAGGGAGAAACTGAGAGAAACACTGATGTGCAAGAGAAGTATGAAAGAAACATTTATTGGCTGCCTGTCACGTGCCCCCACCTGGCAAGCAGCCCACAACCCAGGCATGTGCCCCAGTTGGGAATGAACCGCCAGCCCTGCGGCTTGTAGGCCTGTGATCAACCCACTGAGCCGCACCAGCCAGGGCAAGAAAATTTTAAATTAAATCAGTGGGTATAGCCAAGTGACACACAAAGGGCTTTTTACTCATATAAAAACAGAACTTTAAAAACTAACAATATAAAAGAGTCAAACAAATATGCAGCTGATTAAATCAAATATGCATTTAGAAATCTACATTTGTATTTCTGACAATCAATTGTTCTTAAAAAATACTGTTGTCTTAAGGTATTTTGCCATGGATACCACACACCCACATTTTTGTGTGCATTATACATGGGATCATTATAGCCATTATTGTACTGATGGTATGTTTTCATTGTACCTACGTATAATGTACATCCTTATTTTTCCCTAAAAATTTGGGCAAAAAGTACACATTACATGTGGTAAAATATGTATTTTTTTGCTGTGCTCTACTACTTCATTTGTAGTTGAATTACTGAGTGATACAAATTTATCAGTGAGTCATTTTGGGGGGACAGGGTTTTAAAAACATTGTATGTCCACCATTTAGGTAGATTATATAAAACAGATGATTAGAGAATCCAATGTCTGCTTTTGTTCTGAAAAAGGGCAATATGTAAAGTATAAAGATTCTATTACCTGTTTCTTCATTTTCTATTTACTAACATTTTGTTTGAATTTTCTCTTACATTTCTTGACAGTTTAGATTTTTAAAAAATATTTTTTATTAAAGGTGAGATCATACGGTATTTGACTTTAACTGCCTGGCTTATTTCACTCAGCATAATGCTTTCCAGTTCCATCCATGCTGTTGCAAAGGGTAGGAGCTCCTTCTTTTTTCTGCTGCATAGAACTCCATTGTGTAAATGTACCATAGTTTTTGGATTCATTCATTTACTGATGGGCACCCAGGTTGCTTCCAACTCCTGGCTATTGTAAATTGTGCTGCTAGAAACCTTGAGGTGCATAGGTTCTTTTGGATTGGTGTTTCAGGGTTTTAGGATACAATCCTAGCAGTGGAATTGCTGGGTCAAAAGGCAGGTCCATTTGTAGTTTTCTGAGAAAATTCTATGCTGTTTTCCATAGTGGTTGTACCAGTCTGCAACCCCACTGACGGTGCACTAAGATTTCCTTTTCTCCACAACCTGTCCAGCATTTATTTTTTGTTGCTTTGTTTATAATAGGCATTCTCACCAGTGTAAAGTGGTATCTCATTGTGGTTTTAATTTGCATCTCTCTGATAGCTAGCAATATTGAGCATCTTTTCATGTGTCTCTGGATCCTCTGTATGTCCTCCTTGGACAAATGTCTGTTCACATCCTTTCCCCACTTTTTAATTGACTTGCTTGTCTTCTTAGAGTGAAGTCGTGTAAGTTCTTCACATATTTTGGAGATTAAACCCTTGTCTGAGGTATCATTAGCAAATATGTTTTCCCATCCAGTTGGTTCCCTTTTTATTTTAATACTGTTTTCTTTAGCTATGCAGAAGCTTTTAATTTTGATGAGATCCAATTTGTTTATTCTTTCCTTTATGTCCCTTGCTCTAGAGGACATATCAATAAAAACTTTGCTGTGTGAAATATCTGAGACTTTCCTGCCAATGTTCTCCTCTAGGACTTTAATTGTGTCACAGCTTATATTTAAGTCTTTTATACACCTTAAATTTATTTTGGTGTATGGTGTAAGTTGATGCTCAAGTTTCATTTTTTTTTCACATATCTGTCCAGTTCTCCCAATACCATTTGTTGAAGAGCCTATTTTTACTCCATTTTATGTTGCTGCCCCCTTTGTTGAATATTAGTTGCCTGTAGGGGCTTGGGTTTATTTCTGGGCTCTCTGTTCTGTTCCACTGGTCCGTGTGTCTGTCTTTATGCCAGTACTAAGCTGTTTTGATTACAGTGGCCTTGTAATACAGTTTGATATCAGGTATTGTGATCCCTCCAACTTTGTTCTTCTTTCTCAAAATTGCACCTTCTATTCAGGGTTATTTATGGTTCCACATACATTTTTGAAGTATTTGTTCTATGTATGTGAAGTATATCATTGGTACTTTAATAGGTATTGAATTGAATCTATAAATTGCTTTGGGTAGTATGGACATTTTGATGATGTTAATTCTTCCAATCCATGAACACGGTGTATGTTTCCATTTGTTTGTGGCTTCCTTGATTTCTTTCTTCAGTGTTGTGTAGTTTTCTGCATACGGGTCTTTTACATCCTCGGTTAGGTTTATTCCTAGGTATTTTCTTTTTCTTTTTGCTTTATCGAATGGGATTTTTTTCTTGAGTTCTGCTTCTGCTGTTTCATTGCTGTAGACAAAAATGCCTTTGATTTCTGGATATTGACTTTGTATCCTACTATTTTGCCAAATTCATTTATTAAGTCAAACAGTTTTTGGGTGGAGACTATGGTGTTTTCTATGTACACTATCATGTCATCTGCAAACAATGACAGTTTTGTTTCCTCCTTTCCAATTTGGATGCCTTTTATTTTCTTTTCTTGTCTGATTGCTGTGCCTAGGACTTCCAATTTTATATTGAATAGAAGTGGTGAAAATGGAAAACCTTGTCTTGTTCCTGATCTTAGTGGAAAAGTGTTTAGTTTTTGCCCAATGAGTATGATGTTGGCTGTAGGTTTCTCATATATGGCCTTTGTTATATTGAGGAATGCTCCCTCTATTCCCACTTTGCTGAATGCTTTTATCATAAATTGGTGCTGTACCTTATCAAAACCTTTTTCTGCATCTATTGATATGATCATATGATTTTTGTCTTTGCTTTTGTTTATGCATTACATTTACTGATTTGGGAATATTGAACCATCATTGCATCCCTGGAATGAATCCCACTTGGTCACGGTGTATGATCTTTTTAATGTATTGTTGGATGCAGTTTGCCAATACAAATAAAATCTTTAAAAAAAAGAAAAGATTTTATAAAAATAACTTAAAATTTCTCAGTTTTTTAAAATAGTTTTATAGCACAGATAGCAAACACAATGCCCATGGGTCTAATCAGGCCCTTGACCTCATTTTAGCTGCTTCAGAACCTTTTTCTACCCAGTGACAGTACTGAGCTCCTTGCCCCTAGTTAAGAAGTAGTTTCATTTATACAGTCCTAAAATTACATTGAAGGCAACCATAAGGCTGATATGACCCCCCCCCCTGGTGAAAATGAGATTGACATCCCTGTCCTGTAGTCTCAAAATGTTTTTCTTTCCTCTTAGAGAGAGGGGAAATAATGAGGATACACTTATAAAAAACCAACTTTCCAGTCCTAGCTTAATCATTCATTTATTGATACCTTACTTAGGCCAGACTCTGAAGAAACAGAGTAAGTAAGGGAGACAAGTTTATAAACAAATTATTTCAAACCAGCATAATAATTTCTTTTTTTCAGTATAATAATTTCTTAAGAGAGATAGAAATATAGAAGAATTAAAGCTTAGATGAAGGGGCAACTTGTTTTTCTAGGGAGTTAGAAAATTTTCATAGGAGAGGGACAAATGAATGGATTTTGAAAATTAAGAATAACTTGTCCGGATGGAAAAGGACATTTGAGAGAGAGGGAGATAGCGAGAGAGAGGCAGAAAGAGAGAACTAAACTGTCTAGGGCTTAAAAAATTAAAGCCCTTTCAGATTATGTTGAGATTATAAATGAAGTGAGGGTTTTATTTAGAGCAATGATTTTAACCTTTTTCATCTCATAGAACACATAATTAACAACTAAAATTCTACGGCACACCAAAAATATATTTTTTGCCAATCTGAGACAATCAATAAGTATAACTTTGATGCATTCACACTTGATGGTTATCGTGTGTTGGCTCCTGTCATTTTTTTATTTGACAGTCTAAGGGAAAAGAGGTCAGTGTCTTAACTGAATAGTCAGATACATGTTTTAAAAATTCTTGTGGCACCCTGGTTTAAAATTACTGATTTAGACAATAAGAGAACACTGAATGACTTTAGACAGAGGAACTACATTAACAGATTGCATTTAGGGAAAATAAGTGTTGGGAGGGAAATTGAATGGTATGTAGACTGAACAACAATTCAAAGTGATGAGGACACGCGAGAGTGCGGAGGAAACTGAGAAATAGTTTTTGGTTAGAATTAATAGGGATAAGAAACTGATTTGGGGTTCAGAGGAAGAAGGAACCCATCACTTAATATCTATAACAAAAAAGCTGAATTTATTGCTTATTAAAGAAGAAGTTTCTGTGCCTGTATATGTAGTTTTCCTGAGAAGCAAACTGCTTTTAGGAAGCATAGAGATCCTAATTTGTGAACTTCCATTGGTAGGAATTGTAGGGATTAGTTGACTGGTAGCCATAGAAATGTGGTTACTAGAGGGAGGCTATTGTTGATTGCTAACAAACTATCAGAAACTACCACTGAATGAACTATTTTCAAAGTGTGTTTTTTGAAGTGTGCCACTTGTTGATTGGGATGTTTAAAATGAATTTTTTAAAAGATTTTATTTATTTATCTATAGAGGGGAAGGGAAGGAGAGAGGAAGAGAATTATCAATATATGTTTGCATCTCATGGGTCCCCTCCTGGGAACTGGCCTGCAACCCAGACATGTACCTTGACTGGGAATCGAACCACAGTTGTTTGGTTCCCAGGCCCGCACTCAATCCACTGAGCTACACCAGCCAGGGCAGATTTTTTAAAAATTAAATTTATCGGGGTGACACTGGTTAATAACATTATGTAAGTTTCAAGTGTACAATTCTGTAAAACATTATCTGTATATTGTATTGTGTACTTGATACAGGGTGCAGCCTGTGGGGGGCCCAGAAAAAGGATTTGGAATGGGGTCCAGAGCTCAGGGTGTCCAGGAAATATTAAGATGTCCTCACCGCCCCCCCCCCCAAGGGACAAATGGAGCAGGGCCATTGAGAGTTGTTTTGCATAGCAACAGTTTTGCAGCTAACCTCTGGAATGGTCATTTAACATATCTATAACCTTTAACTGATTTCATAGATTTGTTAAATAGCTGTGACCAAGTTTTGGGGCAAGGAGGAGTGGCTTTGACCCAGGACGTACCTGGGGGCTGATCCTCTGAGACAGTGCCTGCGTGAGAGCTTGGAATGGATTGGTTCTAGGATATGGGGCCATACTTGCCCAGGTGAAAAGGGAGAGCCACGCTGTTTGGGAAGAAGGCAGATGCAGCAGCCTTTGGGGAGAAAGCCATGCGGTTTCTACAGAGTTAAGACCTCCTCTTGCTCAGGTGAAAAGGGAAGACCACGCAGCTTTTCCAGAATAGAGATCCCTGCGGCCAGGTGAAGAAGAAAGACATGCTTTTGGTGGAGTGCGGACCCCTGCAGCTTTGGTAAAAGAGGCTCACGTGGCTTTGGGGTGCTCCCTTTGGCCGCGTGGCCTGGAAAGCAGGAGAGACTTTGACTGGAACTTGGTACAAAGAACTCTTGCCAGTGGAAGGTGCTGCATGACTTTGGATTAATTGGAGATCCTGCCTGGACAGGCGACACAGCTCACAGTGCCAGCGACCTGAAAAACGGACGTGTGCTCTTTTCCTGATTTATGGTACTTGGAGTTGGGACACTGGGAGAAGGGAGCGCTGTGTGTGTGTGTGTGTGTGTGTGTGTGTGTGTAGGTGTATACCCTTAAAGACTTTGATATTTTAAGGAAGGCATTAGGCCTGAATAGCATTAAATAAACATTTTGTTTCCTTTTCACAAATCTCTGGTGTTGAGAGATGTCTTTCCAATTGGCGGTGGACAGAAGAGCCCAGTAGATATTAGTATACCGTCCTTGGGAGGGGCCTCTGTTTTCTGTAGCAGTTTTTGGCATCCCTTGGTGGGTCAAGTATTGCACCTCCCCCTTGGACCTCTCTTCAGTAACATACTTGCCACCCCAAATCTAGTCTCCTGTCACCCCCTTTACTCTCTTCTCTTCCCCTTTCCTGATCCCCTGGGTAACCTTCTTACTGTTGTCTGTGTCTATAAGTTTGTGCATCAAACTAATTCTAATGTTATTTCTTCCTTAAGCCAAAATACAACCAATCTTTTCTTGTTTTGAATTGAGAGAATAAAGACTTTTATTTTTATGGGTTAAGATGGAGGAAGTAAAGGGCACCTTTAGCCTTTGCTTGATGTAAAGATAAAACAGAACAAAAGAAAGATCAGTGCAGGATACAGTCAGGGAGAGGAGCAGTGTGGACAGCAAGATGTTACAATTTGGACATGTTAATATGTGTAGGATGTTGGTAGGTAATTGGAAATACGGGGAACTTGAGAAAATGATTGATTTTTAGGAGTCATTAGCATATAAAACTATGGATGGAATAAAATTGTTCAGAAAAAGTCTGTGGAGTAAAAGCAGAAATTGGTCCATGATTAAAGAGAACAACACTTGAATATACAAGCACCAGAAGACTGTAATTGCAGAAGGCAAAGGAGGAAAGAGTTGCAATAAGACTGAGTTGTTAACAGCAGGGAGTTTATATATAAAAACAGTCCAAAGAGGCCACTGTTGTCTTCAGCCGGAGCCATTTCAATATCATTATAGGTCTGAAAATCAGATGTAAATGGTACCAAACATTTTTGCTGTTGACTCCTGAGATAATGCTTTAAATTTTGTTCTTTCTTAAAAGAGTATTCCGCTTTGTTATCAGGATCTTTTCCTAAGCATCTAATACCCTTTCTCAAACACTGATGTATGGGAGCTGGGGCTTGTCAGTAGAAACTCCAAACACACCCTCATTTCAGATTTGTTAAGATAGGAAAAAATGTGACTTTTAAACTAGAGGAAATGTGGTCTTTCTGCTATGCCCACAGCACAGTCTTCTCACTACCCAGTACCCAGCACTATTTAGAGAACATAGTTAGGAATCACTGTTAAGCCAATAGATTTTCAGTCTTGATTCTAGACCTGGGTAGTTCACACTAATTAATGCTCTGTTTTTTAGGATGCAAATGTAGTTGCTAGAACATAATTTTAGCTGTAGATTGAAATATTAGCTACAAAGCAGGCTGGGTGCTAGCTGGGGATGCAGGGACCAGGGTAGTGTGGTTCTCCCACTGAGGTGCACTCGTGAACTCAGTGTACCACTGGCCCCTCCAGGAACACTGTCTGCAACTGGTGTTTGGCCAATAAATTTAGGTAGAATGTGATTTGTATTGTTGGAAGATGCCTGAAAAGTCTTCCAACCCAACTCTTTCATTTTAAATATGAAGAGTTCGGAGAATTTAGATTCTTGGTATAAAAGAACAGGGTTAGTAGGTGGCAAATTATGGGAGTTCCAACTGCCTTTTGTAAATCCCCCTGCATTCAGTTCTATTTGTGTTGTCAACAGGTTAATAGGACTTAATTTATTTGTTTTGAAAATTTGTAACAGGAGATTGAGCAGAAACCCTTTACTTGATTAATGGATGTTTCTCTGAAAAATATTTTTCAGAGAACAAAATAACTGATTTTCCAAGAAGTGGTCTAGTGCACTCTCAAGGAATGACTTCAGAATAATCATATTTGAGATTCATATTTTGGAATTTTTGCTAAAGAGAAAGCTGGGAGGAAAGAAATTGGGACAATATTCCCCTCAGCTTTTTAATGATAGCTTCATCTAAACTCCTTGCCTCCCTTTTAATTTTTTCCCCCTCTAATAAATTATCAATCAAAACATCACAATTCATGACAAACTAAAAAGCCCTGGGAGCCTGCAAGCCCAGTATCTTGAAAAATAGTGCCTAACACTTTTGTTCTAGGATACTACCTGGTATTAGATCTAGGATTTATCAAAGTTAAATCCCCAAAGGAATCCCTTTCTACTGTGGATTTAATTATTTCCTAGAATCTCCTGTGTTTGGTTAAGACTCTTTTGGTTTTAGTAATAAACTCTTTCGACTATCTTAAGTAAGAAAAGACACAAAGTGCCTCATGGATCACAACTGCAAGGCTGTACTCAGATCTTAGGACAGAACTGGAACCCAACATCGAACTTTAGCGCCTTCTTTCCCTGCTCCTGCGTACCTCATTCGTCTCGTTGCTGATTGACATCCTCTGCTTCTTTGGTCCAGATGAAAGTGAAAATACGGCTGCTGACAGCCCCCAATAATATATTACAGTTCAGGCCTCCTGCTTCCAGAAAGAACAAATCTCCTTTTTTCCCCTACAATTTTGAATTTTGGGGAGTAGGACTCACATTGGTCAAATCTGGGGTCCATTTATGGGCCAGGCAACAAGGCTAAGGGAGAAATGCATTCCTCAGAATAGATTCTGGACCTCTACAACTGCAGATTGAAATGAAGGCTTTTAATAAGAGGAGGAGAAATCACTGTCAACTGGGCAGTCAAATCAGCCATGTGAATATTCTGAGGCTATTTATCTTCCACCTTAATTTATCCCCATTTGCAGTCAGAGCGTTGCACTTGCCAGCAAGGATCGGTGATCCCCACTCCGGCCGTGGTGTCAGGAGTGTCCAGCATTATAAGGACCAGAGGAGGAAGTCAAGGGAGAGTAAATTCCATCCCTTAGTTTTCTACAGCTCTCGTAAAAACCCGTAAATTAATTCTTGGCAATACTTGACACTGTTAATAACATATATGTTCTTGAAATCGTCTCTTTCCTTAATTTTCACAATGCCACATTCTGTTTTTATTCTCTAAAGTTACTAATAATAGCAGGTAACATTTACTTATTTCTTTCTCTGTGACGGCAATGTGCTAACTATTTACATGAATATTTAAATTAATATTTATCACCCAATTTAATCCTTAGAAAACTGTAAGCTAGACACTATTATTTTCCCTGTTTTGTAGGTGAAGAAACTAGGAGTTGAGCAGCATTCTTGTCTTGTAAATACTTTTCTGTGGGCTCCGTCTTGTCTCATGTTTTGCACTTCTCTGAGCGTACCACCTCTTCTCAGGGCTTTGGTTGGCATCCACATGCCTTCACCTTCATAATCTGCACCTTTAGCCTGAATTTCCCCTCTTGGCTTCAGACCTATTTCTCTAGCTTCCTATTACACATTAGCATTTAGAAGTCTCAAGGCCACCTCAAACTTAACATAACCACTCTTAGATTCATAGTCTTATTTTGCTAAGCTGCTCATCCTCCATTTTAAACTTACTGTTTTAGGATGGAAACTTGGAAGACATTCTTGATTTTGCTCTGACACTCATTCCAGCCAGTCACTAATTTCCATAAATTCTGACTATTAAAAGATCTTTATCTTCATTGATTCATCCTAGTCCATGACACAATTATTTCTTTCTTGGACTATTCAGTTACTTCTGGTCTATTTCATTTTCCATCCAGCATCCAGAGTGATCTTTACAAATACAAATCCGATAATGCTATGACCTACTTGAAACTATTTAATGGCTTTTCTTTTCTCTTAAAAAAAATCCGAACTCATTAACATAGTGTGGCAAAGGTAAAGAGCTATCTACTAAAATTTTATGATACCCTTTCCTAGTATAGAATTGTTGATTTCACTTCCTGGCTCCCTTATAGTGAAGCATGGCTATGAAATGGGAGACTCATGTGTTCCACTTCCAGCCCTGGCCTATAGGAATCTTCTCATGTGGCTCTACATCCTTCCCCTGATCTTTGGCTTGATGCCCAAGACACGTAAGTCCAAGGGATGGTTAAGATAAAAAGTGGAAGAAGCCTGATTTCTTGGAATATGGTGAGGGATTCCCCCACTACCCAGGAACACTTGCATGGGACTGTTCAGAAAGCAAAAAAAAAAAAAGAACTTTTATTGTGCTAAGCCACTAAAATTTGAGGGTTTTGTATTACAGTTTTGGAGTTATCCTAACTAATACATAGGCTTACAAGGCTCTATACAATCTAGTCTTTGACATTTCATCTCCTTACTCCTCCTCACACACTTCACTCCAATTATACCTAACTTCTTTCATGATTTCCACCTCTAAGCCTTCTACCTCATGGTTCCTCCTGCCTCGCATGCTATTCCCATGACTGAATTTCACTCATCTTTAGAGTCATCTNAAGATCTTTATCTTCATTGATTCATCCTAGTCCATGACACAATTATTTCTTTCTTGGACTATTCAGTTACTTCTGGTCTATTTCATTTTCCATCCAGCATCCAGAGTGATCTTTACAAATACAAATCCGATAATGCTATGACCTACTTGAAACTATTTAATGGCTTTTCTTTTCTCTTAAAAAAAATCCGAACTCATTAACATAGTGTGGCAAAGGTAAAGAGCTATCTACTAAAATTTTATGATACCCTTTCCTAGTATAGAATTGTTGATTTCACTTCCTGGCTCCCTTATAGTGAAGCATGGCTATGAAATGGGAGACTCATGTGTTCCACTTCCAGCCCTGGCCTATAGGAATCTTCTCATGTGGCTCTACATCCTTCCCCTGATCTTTGGCTTGATGCCCAAGACACGTAAGTCCAAGGGATGGTTAAGACAAAAAGTGGAAGAAGCCTGATTTCTTGGAATATGGTGAGGGATTCCCCCACTACCCAGGAACACTTGCATGGGACTGTTCAGAAAGCAAAAAAAAAAAATGAACTTTTATTGTGCTAAGCCACTAAAATTTGAGGGTTTTGTATTACAGTTTTGGAGTTATCCTAACTAATACATAGGCTTACAAGGCTCTATACAATCTAGTATAGATTTAACATTTCATCTCCTTACTCCTCCTCACACACTTCACTCCAATTATACCTAACTTCTTTCATGATTTCCACCTCTAAGCCTTCTACCTCATGTTTCCTCCTGCCTCGCATGCTATTCCCATGACTGAATTTCACTCATCTTTAGAGTCATCTGAAAGGCCTCCCCTGTTCCTTGATGGTGGTAGTCTCCTCTTTGACAACTCTCCGTGCTTTCCTTACCAGGACATTCATCAAATCTATGCTTCATGGCATGTTTGTCTGCCTCCCCTAGACCATAAACTTTTTGAGGGCAGGGATTATTACCTACAACTTTGGGTTCCTGTCTCCCGATATATAGGAATTTAGACCAGGGACACTGATAAAAGCAAAGACAGATTTATGGAGGGTCTGCAGAAGGTAAGAACACTGAGCTAGGGTCCCAGGTTCTGTGTGTGGAATATGGGGCTCAGGGATTTTTATTCCTGGGGAATATGGAAGTTGCTGGGGTTAACCAATCAGGGTATAGGTTGGCTGGCATTTTCTTTTTTCAGAATTCCAAGGTCCCACTGAAGTCCTAGTATGTATCAGTAAAGCAAAGCATTCTGGGGTTGTGCAAGACTTATTATGGGATGCAGGAAGGGACTTTCCCATCCAGGTATTGAGTTTGTCTCTGAGGTCTGTGGCTTAGCTTTAGAGCTGAAAAACAAACTTAAAAGAGATCAGGTTATTTACTGGACCCTTGTTTTATAGCTGCCTATGGGTAAACTGCCACAGTCCTGGCAGGGCAATTTGTTCTGGAAGAGCTAGACTCAATGGAGCAATTTTGGGGAGCATTTTATTCTACTTGTTTCAGGATCATGTCTGTCTCTTTCAATGTTGTGTCACTGATACTAAACCCAGCCTCTGAAATATAGTTGGTGCTATAATTAAATATTTACTGAATAAATGAATGAATGAAAGTATCATCCTGGCCTTCTGCTCTGTGACATGTCACATTCTTAGTGAGCTTGGAAGACATTTACAGAAGTTCTTGAATATTTGGTTAATAAGGAGTTGCTGCTGTTGTTATTCTGATATTGTTAAACATCTTATATCAGTACACAAAATGTATAGTTTTAGTGAAATGTTTTCAAGTTATTAACTTCACTAATGAAATAAAAATGAAAAGAAGTGAGAGATAATTGTGGAAATAAACTGAAAATATGGGAAGCATTTTTTCCCATTTTAGGTCACTGAATGACTGAGTTGGAAAGGATGGCTGCATGTAATGAACTGTAGTTTTTGGCTGAGGAGGTAGGCTTGAAAAAAATAATACAATATTGAAGAACAGAGTGTTGCTATGGAAACAGTAACCTAAAGATCTAATCAGTGTCTTGTTGAGTGAGAGAATTTTCTCTTTAGTATGAAACATTTCAGCAAGTGCTAAAAATAGTTTTTTTAAAAGCCTCACAAATACTTTGTCCACAAATCTCATACTGGCTCGGAAAGGCAGCCAGCTCTCTGGTGTCTCTTCTCATAAGGATATTAATCCTGTTGGACCAGCCTGAAGTCTTATCACCTCATTTAACCCTAATTACACCATTAGAGGCCCTATCTCCAGATACAGCTGCTCTGGGCACATGAATTTTGGAGAACACATTCAGTCCATAACAGTGACTTAGGAAAACATTTTAAAGCACAAACAGTAGGTCTTCTCTATAAGTACAGAAAGAGAGGATATGGCCAACTGCAGAAAACAGACAAGGGAACTCACGTTTTTAAAGGATCATCCAGGCATAGGCACTGTCAAGTTCTTTCTATGCACTCTTATCTAATTTAATTCTAAAAATTACCTTCCTAGGCAGAATTATAAGCAATTTAAGGAGTTTTCTAATTAGGGAGGGACATAGATATTAAAATCAGACTGTCCTTAGAGATCTTTGGACACAGTATTGAAACTCCTAGTATGGAGTGTTTTAATAAATGTAGCCTTATCTGCAATCAGAAGGATTGATTATTTCAAGTAACTTTCAGTTTTAACCTTTCTTTATTATAGCAAAGAATGGTATTTTACCTCCTTAAAGGGATGGCTTTAAGAGGAAACCCTAGGGACAAATAGTTTCAAGAGAAAATTTGTTGGAATGTAGCTACCTAAAAATTGGCATTCTTCTTGGGCTAGCTGACACTTTAGGTACATGTGATTAGCACAGTTAATGTTTCTCAAATGCCACATACTGCTTGGGCTCTGCATAACAATCTTATAGTGCTTCAGGGCTCCACAAACAGGAGAGAAGAATAGATTAGCAATACTGTGCTGTGCAGAGGACCTGCAGCAGAGGCACCCAGTGGGGAACTGCCAGGTTTCTGGAGTTTCTACTTACGGTTGCCATGTCTTCTGGCACATTAAAGGTTGCCTGTGTTTCAGAAACTATGACCCCTGTACTGTACACTTTCCTAAGCTATGTGAAAGCCAAATGATGAAAGGCAGAAGGAAAATTAGAATATAAATCTTCAGGGTGGATGAACAGCTTTATTTCTTTATTTCCCTATGGATTAGCTAGAGTCCCTGTTGTTGCTGTCCTTTTCAAAACTAAAACTCTCAGCCAGCTGATGATATTCATAGAGGGCCTTTAAAAACCTTCATGGAGAAACAATGGCTGTGTTTGTAAGATGCTTAAGTGGCAAATCAACACCTCCTGCCTCGGGAATTGAGAAACATTCAAAGGTTAGCTGTTTGATTACATAGCAATCTCCAGCATCAGCTATACATTTTCAGTCAAACACCCATAGTGCTTTACAACAACAGACATGCTAGTCATTTAGCAATTACGTTACACTCACAACTATTCCACGTAGAGCTCAGCTCTCAAAGCCATCAAGGCAGAACAAAAGCAAGGCAAGTTGGGGATTGGGGGCCCAACTGAATTAAAACATGCCATTGTTTGACAGCACCATTGGTACCTGTCTGTATTTTACATTCCATAGAAAGAAAAGACTTTATCTAGATCCGTTTTACTCATTAATTCCTTAGGTGTTTTTTACTTCTGAGGTGTGCTGAAGTCACCTCAGCACTAATCCAATGGAGGAAGTGAACTAAAAAAGGAAAAAAATGTAAAGTAGGGAAAACAAGATAATTACAGATAGCAGGACTTTCTTTGACAAAAATAAAACAGTTTAATATGATAGGGTTGCATCATTTATGATGATATTTGTTTAATAAAAAACAATGTTATACATCAATTTTACCTCAATAAGTAACAAAAGTCCCATCAAAGTAGCTTAAACAATGTAGAGATTTATTGGTTCATGTAGCTGAAAAATAAAAGTAAGGAAGGTTTGGGCATTGGTTTTTCCAAGAGATTAACAGTGCCAACATCAACCCAGTTGTCTCACTCTTCTGCTCTGTCGTCCAAGCAGTTGCCTTCATCTTCGGGCTTGGTGCCCTCAGGTTTGGAGGATGCCTGTTAGCCAAAGGCAGAGTCCTGTGAGTCCTTGTTCATATTTGGCAGGACTTCCATCATAGTATTCTGATAAAAGGTACTATGATTAGTTAGGTTTCTTTTTCATGTCTGTATTAGTGACTGAGGTTGGGAATACAATCTTCTGATCAGTTTAAACCAGTCAGGGACCTTTCTTGGAGGTGAGAGTGAGATGCTGCATGGGAGAGTGTCGATCCCTGGAAAAAGATCTATGTACTGTTAGTAAGGGGAGAGGGGAAATTGATGCTGGCCAAGCAACTAAAAATGTTCACTATAGAGAGTAACCAGTAACAAGAGATAGATTCTATGGGGGAAGAGGTGATGTATGAGTACAGAATTGAATGATTAGAAGCAGCCAGGTAGTAACTGGAGAAAGAGCACTTCAGGCAAAAAGGGCACCAAACACAAAGTCCCTGAGGTAGAAACAAATTGTTATATATTCAAAGAGCAGAAACACATTGTGATTGAAGTCCAGTACAACGTCAGAGATGTGGGCACAGTAGTAACTTAGTACTTGTCAATTTAGCTAAGCTAGAACCACATTTTCCAGAGTTCCCTCCACCATGTGGTTGGTTATTTATTTATTTGTATGTTGAGTATTTTACAATAAAATGATCAAATTGTATTTTTTGCTTATGCTATTACAGTCGTTCAAATTTTCCCCCCTTGGCACCCATCCACCCAATATCCCCAGTCCCTATGGTGATCCCCCCTCCTTTGCTCATGTCCATGGGTCCTGCAAGAATCATATTTTGCTATGTGTAATGGGCACCCACATTTTTGTGTGCTTTATACATAGAATTATTATACCCATGGTATGTAGTCATTATACCCATGTATAATGTACATCTTCATTTTTCCCTCAAAAATTTGGGTAAAAAACTCCACATTATACACAGCAAAATATGGTAAGTTCTTTGGCAACTCCATTTCCTATACTGTACTTTATATCCCCACAACTATTCTATAACTATCTATTTATACTACTTAATCCCCTCACCATTTCACCCATTCCCCTATGCCTTCTATCTGTCAACCATCAAAACACTCTGTATCCATGATTCTGTCTCTGTTTTATTTGCTTAGTTTGTTGCTGATAGATATGCATTTACTGACATTTTATTGTTCACAGTTTTGATCTTCTTTTTTTCAAATAAGTCTCTTTATCATTTCATATAATAGTGGTTTGGTGATGATGATTCCTTTAGTTTTTTCTTGTCTGGGAAGCTCTTTATCTGCCCTTTGCTTCTAAATGATGTCTTTGCTGGTAGGGCCATCTTGACAGTAGGTCCGTGATTTTTATAACTTTGAATATTTCTTGCCAATCCTTTGTAGCCAGCAAAGTTTCTGTTGAGAAATTATCTTCTTTTCTCTTGCTGCTTTTAAAATTCTCTCTTTATCTTTAATCTTTGGTATTTTAATTATGACGTATCTTGGAGTAGGCCCCTTTGCATTGTGACCCTCTGTGCTTCCTAACCTTGTACATGTCTATTTTCTTCAGCAAATTAAGGAATTTTTATTTCACTATTTTTAAATTTTTTTCCTAAGATTTTATTTATTTATATTTAGAAGGGAAGGGAAGGAGAGAAGGAGAGAAATATCAATGTATGGTTGCTTCTCACGCGTCCCCTGCTGGGAACTGGCCTGCAACCCAGGCATGTGCCCTGACTGGGAATCAAACCATGATTTTGTGGTTTGCGGGCCCGTGCTCAATCCGCTGAGCTACACCAGCCAGGGTTATTTCACTATTTTTTTAGACACATTTTCAGTTTCTAGCTCTTTCTCTTCTTGCATCACTATGAAGCAAGTGTTGGAACACTTGAAGTTGTCCCAGAGGCTGCTTAAACTAACCTTATTTTTTAGATTTTTTCTTCTTGTTGTTTGGATTGGTTGTTTTGCTTCCTTGTGTTCCAAATCATTGATTTGATTCTTGGCTTCATCCACTTTTCTGTTGTTTTCCTGTAAATTATTCTTTATTTGAATTAGTGTCTCCTTCATTTCTGATTCTATCATTTTTATGCTGTTGAAGTAGCCACTGAATTCCTTGAGCATCCTTATAACCAGTGTTTTGAACTCTGCATTTGACAGATTGCTTATCTTCATCTTGGTTAGTATTTTTCTGAAATTTTGATCTATTCTTTCATTTGGGCCATGTTTCTTGGTCTCCTCATTTTGGCAGCCTCCCTGTGTTTGTTTCCATGTTTAGGTAGAGCTGCTATGACTCCCTGTCTTGGTTAGCATGACCTAATGAGTAGGTGTTTGTAGGGTCCAGTGGCACAGCCTCCCATATCCATCAAGCTGGGTACTTGATTGTGCCCTCCATGTGAACTGAGTATTCTCTCCTTGTAGTTGAGTCTTGATTGTTGTCAGCAGGTCAATGGGAGGGCTTTACCTAGTCCAGATAGCTGGTAGGATTGGCTATGACCCCTGACCAGCCACTACCTCCCTCCATAGCTTCTGGATGTGGTTGGGTGATAGTTCTCTGATGTGGCCTGTAACTGTTCCCTGGGTGTACAACCTTGGGATATCCCAGGTGGTACAGGCTAATGTCAGCCTTCACTTGTGTTCTATCTGGAGCCCCTTGGCATAAGTTGTAAAATGATCTGTAGATGGCTGCTATTAATGCCAGCTTGAGGTCACTCGGCATTGGTTCATCCTGTGAACCAGGTTGATGGTACCACTGCACTGTGGCTCTGTGTGAGGGAGGGCTCAGAAAAGGAACAATGACTGCTGTCTGCAGCTCTGTCCAGGAGAAAGCTGTTGTCCAGCTTTCACGCTGATACCAGATACTTCAATTTCTCCTAGTATGCCACTGCTCTCCTTCACGATGCTACTTTGGTGCTAGAGCCCAGAGGAGGTGAGTCTGAATAAGTCCATGTGCAGGGCCCTCAAGGAGGAGACACCTGAGATCCCATAGTTTCTTTCACTGATCTAACCTCCCTGGTTTTTACTGCCAGAAGTTATGGGGACTTATCTTCCTGGAACTGGAACCCTGGGCTGGGTGGTCTGGTGATGGGCCGGAATCCCTTGTTCCTGAGATAGTCCTCTGTTTTATATCCACCACCCGTGGGTTTGGGACCCATCCCTGTTTTGCCCATCCTCCATATCCCCACCAATTTGTTCTTTGTGCTTATGAGCTTAGGTTTGGTTTTTTGTTTTTGTTTTTTTAGATTCCACATATAAATGAGAACATACTGTATTTGTCTTTCTCTGTCTGACTTATTTCACTCAGCATAATGCTCTCGAGGTCTATCCCCATTGTTGCAAATGGTAAGACTTTTTTTTTATGGCAGAATAACATTCCATTTTGTGTATATACATTTTCTTTATCCATTCATCCACTGATAGCCACTTAGGTTGTTTTCATAACTTGGCAATTATAAATAATGCTACAGTGAACATGGGGTTGCATATATCCTTTTGAATTAATATTTTCATTTGCTTTAGATAAATATACAAAAATAGAATTACTGGGTCATATGATTGTTCTGTTCTTAATTTTTTGAGGAAACTTCATTGGTGCAGCCACTATTTTTCATAGTGACAGCACCAATTTACATTCTCAACAACAGTACACAGGGCTCCCTGTTACCCATGTCCTTACCACACTGTTACTTTCTGTTTTTGATAGTAGCGATTCTAACAGGTGTGGGGTGCTGTCTCATTGTGGTTTTGATCTGGAGAAATAAGAACTTTCCAACACTGCTTGGGTATTTATCAGTTGACACAACTTTTTAAGTGTAGTTTTGCAGTACTAATTAAGGTCTCTAAACATGTTCTCACTCTTCTGAAATTCTGTTTCTTTAAGTTTTTTTATTGTTGTTCAAGTACAGTTATCTCCATTTTCCTGCCACCACTGTCCCTCACCCCACCCACCTTCACCTCCCACCCTCAATCCTACCCACCTTTGGCTGTATCCATGGGTCCTTTTTACAAATTTCTTGATGACCCTTCCCCATTTCCCCGCCCTGTTATTCCCCTCTCCCTCCCCCTCTGGTTACTGTCAGTTTGTTCTTTATTTGAATGCCTCTGGTTATAGTTGCTTGCTTGTTTGTTTTGTTGATTAAGTCTCACTTATAGGTGAGATCGTATAGTATTTGTCTTTCACTATGAAGGGTAGGTGTCCTTTCTTTCTGCTGCATAGTATTCCATTGTGTAAATGTACCATAGTTTTTTGATCCACTCACTTACTGACCACTTTTCTGAAATTCTTCTTCTAGGATTTTATTCAAATAAAAATAATTAGTTATTTGAAACATATAAATTATATATTTCCTATTCATATTAACACAAATTGAAAACCAAATACTTGACTGGTGTGGCTCAGTCAGTTGGACATTGTTCTACAAAGTGAAAGGTCCCCAATTTAATACACAGTTGAGGTACATTGGATTGTGAGCTCAGTCCCTGGTTAGGGCATGTGTAAGAAATAACTGATTGATGTTCTCTTTCATATCCATGTTTCTCTCCCTCTCTCTGAAAATAAATAAATAAAATCTTTAAAAATATTCAATAGTAGAATTTTAAGTTAATTATGACAATGCATGTGATGTGATAGTCTTCATTCTTTAAAAATAATTTTTAAAAGATTTAAAGACACTGGACAAAGCTTATAAAATATTAAAGAAAAAAATATGATATGTGTATAATATTATTCTATGTAGCATATTGGAGAAATACATATTATTATACTTTGTATGTTTTATATCACACACACACACACATACACACACACACACAAGTAATTACCTGAAAGAAACAAATCAAATGGCTTTTAATAGGTGATAAGTTTATAGATTTTTTTCTTTACCATTTTGGTATTTATAAAATTTTCTATGTCTACATCGAGGGTATTTTTCTTTTATGATCAGAAAACATTATAAGAAAAATTTTACTAGTGGCTGAATTTTAGTTTATCAGATATATATTTGAATTTATATTTTGCCAGTCATCAAAATCAATCTCAGAACTGTAACTTTTTCCTATACACAGCAATAAATGCAGTATGCTTTCTCATTATAATTCTTATCTAACATCTTCTATATGTTCAAATAATTTGGGGTTATAAATTTAGGATATTATTTTATAGCTTTATATTATTTTTATCATAATTTATAGAAACTTTTTAGAATAAACATTGTAAACATATTTCAAAACATTTTCCTGCCTATTTCCATATATTTTATTAGTTTTCCTTGTAAGCAGAATTTTAAAACATGAAACAGAATGGTGGTTATCAGGTGCTGTGAGGGTGAGCTGGGGAAGTTGGGGAGATGATGGTCAAAGAATGCAAACTTGCGGTCAGAAGATCCATGAGTTCTGGGGATCTAAGGCACAGTGTAGTCAACGATGCTGTATTACATACTTCAAAGGTGCTAAGAGACTAGATCTTAAATATTTTCAACCCAAGAAAGAAATGATAATTATGTGACATAATAGCTGTGTTAGCCAAGGCTGAGATGGTAATCATATTACAATATATAAATGTTTCAAATCAACACATGTTATGCCTTAAACTTACACAATGTTATATACATGTCAGTTATATCTCAGTATAAAAGGATTTTTATATTTTGTCTTTCAGTTTCTTAGAGCTACATGCATATAATACATGAATAGAATTATGGCAGTTTGGAATATTTCTGCAAATTATTTAATCTTCAAGAAGTGGAGCCTAGTTCACCTCCCCTTGAGTGTGAAAGGACAGTGATGTGCTTCGGAATAACAGAGAAAAGCAGAAGTGGTGATGGGGACTTCAGAGATTAGGTCATGAAAGGCACTGTGGCTTCTTTCTTTCTCTCGGAGGCACACTCGGAGTAAAGTTAGCTGACATGTCACAGGCAGAAGCCCACATATGCTGGGAGCCAAGGTGTTCTGCCCTTAGCCAAATATGAAACCAAGGCTTTCATCCAGCAGCCATGTGAGTGGGTCTTCTTGAAAGTAGAGCCTCCAGGCCTATCGACCTTCACATGTCTGCATCCCCAACCAACATTTTGATTGTAACCTCATACAGAGCCAGAAAAACCCAGGTAAGTTGCTTCTGGATTCCTGACCTCCAGAAGCTCCTGTGAGATAAATGCTTTTTGTTTCAAGCCACTACATTTTGGGGATAATTTGTAATGATGCAATGGATAACTGTTGCAAATATATTTCTTTATAAGAAAAACATATTATCCAATAATTGATTATATTAAAACATTTATCGTTATGTGCTTATTATGTAGCACACACTGTGTTAACTAGTTTACCTGTACTATCTCATTTGATTCTCATTGGAATCTAATGATACAGGTTCAATTATATACCCAGAGGAAGAAAGTGAGGCTGAGAGAACTTAAGCGACTTAAGGAAGCCAGGAATGTAACGCAGAAATCCACCCTAGATTGATTCATTCTTCAGATTGCTGGAGTAAATCTTATTAGTGTTCTTGGAAAAGTGAGATGCAAAACATATGCTCCATATTCTGATGCTTATAATATTATCTTGTCCTTTCTATTTCATAAGACACACTTTAAACTTCAGAGGTCTGTTCCTTTTATTGTTAGTGGTATTGGCACATGTAGTCTTGAAACAATGGACTTTTCCAATCACGAATCAAAGAAGACAGCACTATGTAAGAAGGAAATGTTTGTTTCCTCTTTCCCTACATTTAAAGGGAAAAACAAAAGTATTATTGCTTATATTAATTCAAGATAAGGACTTTTATAAGATATGTGGGCTTCAGAGATGGCTATTAACTATTGTTGACAGTAACCCTTGATCTCCAAAAAGTTAGTAATTTTAATTGGTTATATTACTTAATAATGTGTTGCCTTGGTAATACTTTTGATGTAAGCATTACTTTTTTTCTAAAAGGCATAAACCTTTGTGAAATCTTTGTGATCATTATTATTTCCCTCATTTCACATGGTTGATGTAAAATAAAATAATTGTGTATTACTTATTTAAACAAAGAGCTTGAGAATCTTGTCTTATTTAAATTTAACACAGAGCGTATTACAGGCGTGTCTTTTTTGGTCCTTACTCATTTGAGAAAGTCTTTCTGTTGCTGCCACAGATGGAAATAAAAATCCTAGGTCACAGCTGTTTCATCCCATCATTCAGTAAACTGATTGTTCTACTGTCTTCTGGTATGTTTAGGGTCAGAGAGAAACGGGAGGCCAGAGATTTTCCCCCAGATTCTTATAAAGTTTTTTTTTAATTTTTGAAATTATGATATTTTTCACATGAACACATTTAATGTTGGCATTTGCTTATTTTTTTCTGGGACCCCAAGAACACTTAAGCTCATGTATTTTTTTTCAACTGAGGAGTTTTCTTCTATTTGATTTTTCATTTCTGTTCCATTATTTTTCCTTTTATTAGAACATTTATAATTCTTATCTTGATTTTTGTTCTCTACTCTCCACAGGTATTATCTCATTATTTTCTTCTTTTGGTCTTTTTTCTTGACTTTTTACTTTTGTCTTCAGCACTGGTTTGCTGAGTGTTGGTTGGCCTTTTTCTTTTGTTTCAGACAATGGAGTAGGTGATATGTCATTCAAAAGTGTACTTCTCAGTCCACCTCGACTAATGATGCACTTAGTGGGAATTCCACCAGGATTTTCTAAGAATTTTTCTTATTGTTTGGTCCCCAAACTTGCTTTCACATTTTCGTGTCTTCAAGGGTATTTTATAAGGAAGTTAAAAGGAAGCCTCTCAGACTTCCTTTACGAGGTAGAATCTGTCACCCTGTTAACTTGGAAGTCCAGGTTCAGTAATTTAAAATGCTTGCAAACATCAGGATGATGTATGTTTTGTTTGTTTCTTCGTTTAGTTTTTTTTTAGATTTCAAATATAAGTGAGACCATATGATATTTGTGTTATTCAAAATAAAATATATGATAAATAGGTTATACTTTTTTCAGATATCTCTTTGGAAATTTGGTCGACTAATTTATTTTTTATTCTTTTATGAGTTGTTAGTGTATAAATATCTCACCTTCTACATTTTCCCCATTGATTTTGTCAGCAATATATTTCTTTCAATATGCCTGCACATTTTTAAAGTCTTTTGGTCTCAGTCAGAATTTGGAACACTCACTATTTGAACTTTATTTTTAGTATTTTCTACATAATTTATTGTGAAGAGGCACTATTGTATATAGTAAAGACAACGAGCACAAAGAAAAAGTATCATGCTTTTGTTGTGCTTGATTTTATTGTACTTTTTTTCTAGTGACCATGCAAACAGAGTCTGCAAAATGGAAAAATATCAATACATTGGTCAATAATTATGAATTACTGCTGGATACTGAGAATTATGCAGGTAAGTCATGGTGGTGACAGTGTTCTGGATGGTAATCAAGATAGAGTCACAGGCCTGAGCAATTTGCAGTGTGGTTGGAGAAAGAATCTGTTGCTCCAACCTTCCCATGCGTATATGTTTAGGGTCTGTTTTGCTGCCTTTATACAGAATTCTTAGGTCCCTCCTCATATACTGTGCAGAACGAAGATTCTGAAAATGAAAGCAAATTGTTTGGATGTGTGCCTTCTCAAAAAGAGGAGAGTTAGAATACTATTAATGTTTTGGCCTTCTAATATTCCACTGTATATATCACAAGCAGCACATATCCTTCTCCATAAGAAATGGGATAAAAGAATTAGAGCATTGGATTATGACTTCTATCACTTATTCATCATCAGACTCTGAAACAAACTAATGCCTATTTACCAGAAAATGGAAAATGTTCAATTTCTTTAGCTGCAATGACACTGTAGTTTAAAAATATCTAATGTCCTCTGAAATACAGAACAGGCTGACAGGGACCAGAGGGGAGAGGGGAGAGAATTTCAGGGGAAAGGGGGAAGGATTCACAGGAACAAGTATAAAGGACACATGGACAAAAACTAAGGCGGGGCGGGGATGGGAGAGAGGAGGGGAGCACTGGTGGGGTGGGCTGGGATGGGAGTAAAAGACAGAAAACTGTACTTGAACAATAATTAAATACATTTTAAAAAGAGGAAAACAAATCTAGTGTCCTCTTGCAAAAAGCCTTGGGTGGATGAGCTGTGAGAGCAGCCACTTGCCTGTCAGTGTAGGATTATTTCTCCCTCCTCCTCTGCCATGCCAGTAGCAGTGAACCGCTGAGACCATATTATTGCCCATATGTTGGGCAACTACTAAATTAAATCCCTCTGTAATGTGCTGGCAAGTCTACTGCAGGAGTTAAAGGTTTGGTGAGTAAATTTCTCTAATTTATCATTCCACTGTTAGTGTTTTTGAGTTTTTTCTCTCAGTCTGGCTGTTCTTTGTCACGGACTGAGAGATTCCTATCACACATCGATATTATCAGAAAAGAAACTGAATATCTGGGTTAGGCCAGATTTCCACAGTTGATGAATTAGGCCTAAATCTCTACTGTTTGCTTAGAAAAGCCTGATGTTCAGCCTGTCCTGCTCTGAAGTGTACAGGATGTTCAGAGAATTTAAGTCAGAGACAAGTACTTTTTTGTCTGTTTGAAAATCCTCAGGCATAGTCTTCTGAAGTTCACTGTTCCATGTTTATGGTAGGAAACTGTCTCCCCCAGCCCTCATCTTTTTGCTTTTACTATTATACATCTTTGAACACATCTGACTTTTGTTCAATGTATTTAATTTTGTCTTGACTTTAGAAGAAGAGAACTGACCCTAATTGATCCTAATTTTCTCACATCCATCAATTACTGCTCACCTAATGGGAGTGCTACTTCCTTCTTTGTTCTATCCTCCGAAGGGGAATGGAAAGTCCTCCCTATGAGGAAGAACAAAAAAAAAATTGTATGACAAGCATTGTTATACAAGTACATTATCTTGTTTCATGATAACAGCAATCTAGGAAGGGTGCCTTATTGCCTAGTCCGCATTTGGGGAAACTATAGCTTACATTGGGTAAGTAACTTGCACAGGGTCGCGTAAATTCAATAATGGGAGAATTCATGGTCTGTTTGGGTCCAGGAACTTGTGGCTTTCCCTCTCAAGTTTGATTATTGTTTTGAGCAGGACAACTGACTATTTCTGAGATTTTGCTTCACAGGACACTAATGTTCTTCTAAATGTTAGTACATATCTTCTGAAAAGGGCTCTATGATCAAATATGCTTACTACGTTAGGGTTTTCCAGAGAAATAGAACCAATGGAATTATACTCACATGTGTGCACACACACATATACAACTGATACTTATTAGGGAAATTGGCTCATTTGATTATGGAGGCTGAGAATTCCCACAGTCTGCCTTCTGCAAGCTGGAGAACTGGGAAAATGATTGTGTGATTTAGTGAAATCCAGAAGCCTGAGGACTGGGAAGAGGGTAGGGGCAACTGATAGAATAACCCCCAGTCTGAGTCTGAAGGCCTGAGAACTAGGAGGGCTGATGTCTGAGAACTGGTGAAAATGCCTGTCCCAGCTCAAACAGAGAGCAAATTGCTCTTCCTTCATCTTTTTGTTCTATTTGGCATCAAGGAATTTGATGAGGTCCACCCACATTGGGGAGGGCAATCTGCTTTACTTATTTTCCCCAAAAGTTCACCAATCCAAATGCTAATCTTTTTTGGAACTGACCTTACAGACACATCAAGAAATTTTTTTACCAGCTTTGTAGACATCCTTCAGCCCAATGGAATTGACACATAAAATTAACCACACTCGGGAAATGCTGTATAAAATTACGTTAAACAGTGTTTGCAACAAGACTTTTTGGAGTTTATGCACATCGGGATGTGAATTTTTAAGATGATATAGTATGTGGATTTTACTGAATCTGGTAAACTACCAAATTCTTTCTTTTTCTGCAGAATATGTGAAAACACAGTTTGGGGAATGTTGGCATAACCTTCCCTTTCTCTTCCTATATCAAAACTAATACTTGTGCTGGTGGCTGGCTTAGTGTGATTCCATGTAATGACATTTCAAAGGCTATTTATTAAGCACTGCCTACAGTGTATGAGTCTCTGCAACAATTACCAGAGAAGATGGTAATGTGAGGACACAAAATTATAAAATATGGATAAAACCCTGGCTTGAAGGAGTTTATGACCTAGTGTGTAGAATGCGCTTAGATGTTACAAATGGTGAAGAGTCCACATAACAATGCTTCCATAGGTGGCTTCGCACAAAGGATGGTAGTTTGTACTGTGATATGTTATGTTTCATTTCTTTTTCCTGTTGTTATTTGCCTCTGGGTAGAACTTTAAAAATAGCGAGGTAAAGTTGTGACTTTTAAGCTGAATGCTTTTGGCAAGGAGCCCTTTTTCAATGTGGCAGATGAAAAAATAAATTTAATATTATATAAAACTTTTATGTGGGAGAACTCTTTCCATGTTGCAGAACTAAAACTCATGTTATTCATTGGTTGTGATATTTTGGTGAAAGGCAAGTGAGATGTTTTTCTGATGACAGGTGAAGAAGCTTACTATTTTCTGCAATAATAGGGGAAAGTCACTATTTCAATTAGGCTGGAAATTTGTGTAGTTCTTTAAGAGTTACCAAGCAAAAATTTCACCTAAAATGCAGACATACATTTGTATGCCTGTGTCTTTGCAGTTAAAATGCTATATTCTGGTTATTACTCAGAAATTTAATTATTATAAAGCTTGAGAACAAGGCATATATACTTGCTTAGGTCCAAGAGAACCTTGCTCAGGTTCAAGGTTCTCTAGAATTTCAAGAAAATAGGATTGGGTCATTTTGAGCAAAATTTGTTTGGGGCCCAGGAAATTTCAATTCATGCCATTGGCTTATTAACAAATATTTTATTAGATTGAAAAGAAAGAAGGAACATTCAGATATACTCACATAGGGTAGAAATAATTTTCTTTATGGCTTACATTTAAGACCCCACCACTGGAACTTCAATATTTTTATGGGTCTTGTAGAACAGAAGGATTTATGTATTCTAAGCTGATGTCAACTCTGTGGATACAGACAGTTAACGAAGCTGTTAAAGTCAACTATTAAAAACTTCCAAGAGATCCTTAGGGCCAATCATTTAGTAACATTTATTTAACTCCTTGGTGAACACAGAATTTTAGAACTTTTTTTAGGATATAAAAAGTAGCAGATGTGGTTCTTGCCTTCAAAGGTTTTTCTGTGAGGATCCATGACACACACACACACACACACACACACACACACACACTGACACACTAATCAGACTCTTAAAATAATATCTAAACAACTTTAAAGAAATCAAACAGAAGTTATGAATCGTGTTGGTCTTATTCTTCATGTGTGAGTGTGAATGAATTTCCAAATAAGGAACTTAAATTATGAAATTCTCCAAGTCTCATTTTATTAAATGAGCTAGAGATTTTAAAATTTTATGTCTTTACTTGGTGTTTTCTTTTTTATTTAATCTTGAAAGTAGGCACATCAGATACAATGACTCCACATTATTGCTTTGCCTCCTTTTCTCTACAGATCTATGTATATTTATTCAAAGCCCAAGGATTCTAGGGAAAATTTGTGTCCAGGCCCTATTGGACTTCAAAGTTCTACTTTTCCAACCAGTAGTTACAAAACAGAGAAGGACTGGATTGTTGAAGGAAGTATATGGAGAAAAAAACAGTTGCAAAGTAGGTCTATATAAGCTATTCTATAGATACAGGATATTCAGAATATGCATCATTTTGGGTGAAAAGTTTAGGTCACAAAAAGAAAATTAGAGCTAATAATTTAGACAGTTTCTTATGCAATGGAAGTCTGCCTATGAAAATGGACACATCCAAGCGGATGATGTTCTTGGGTAGAACAAGACAGGAACATGACACGAGATGTGTGGTTTTAGGTCCAGTTACAGACTTTGAAACCCTATTTTCAGCTTTACCTGGTCAGGAAGGTACTCTTGTCACTCAGGGTAAATGAGAAACTTTGTAGTTGGATAAGAAAAAGGAAAATGTCTATTAAAATAAAAGAGATGCAATACACATATTTAAACCAATATAGTAAGTGATTTTCTAATAGTTTTCCAATATCTGTATTAGTCAATTCTAGAAGCATTGCATCAGTATATTATTTTAAGGTGTTTAAAGAATTTTTAGGGGCTGATATATTACAGACTTATAAGGAGTACAATAAGTTACTTTAAATCAATATCTAAATGTCTGGGGAAATCTTATTTAATAAATTAATATTTTTGATGTGTTTGTAATAAGCATTAAAATATTTAGAAAAAGTTAATTGTTTAAGAATTAGTAAATTAGTAAAGAGAACATTAGACAGAGTCTAAATTGCTATGACCATTCTTTCTTGTGTATAAAAGAAGCCTGGATTTTGTTTTTAGTTTAGAACCTACTTATCATTTCTCACATAAACATGCGCTAGAACAAGTGTTGGCAAACTATGGTCCATGGACAAAATATTTAGTCTACTTTGCACATGAGGACATTGGGTTTAGGGAAGCTAAGTAATGTTTCCAAGAACATCATTCAGCTAGGAAGTGTCGAAGCAGGATTCAGACAAACCCAGGCAGTCTGTCTTCAGGCTCTGACCCACCGCACCACACTGCCTCTGATTCTCGTGAAAAAGAGGAGGCAACTTGTGTGGTTGGTCCACTGTCACAGTCCATAAATGATGGAGGTACTTTAACATAAACAAACAAAAACTCTGGTAGGAGGGAAGGAGGAAATGTGCCCAAAGTGGAGGAAACTGAAATTCTGTGCTCAGAAAATGTTAGTCTGCACAGCTTCAACGTTTTGCTCAGTGCTAGTCTTATACTTCCCTGTTTAGCAATAGCTCGAGTCCAACTGACAGACAAACCACAGTAGAGGGGAAAACAGTGGACTATAGGGCTCCTGATCCCAACTGTTCTAAAGATTTGAAGGCATCTTCATTTTTAAATGCTAGTGTTTAGATTAAGTGTTTCCAGAAGTCTTCAGAGATGTGTTCAATGAAACAAATTTTGTGGACAAATGCATGGGAAATGAGGCATACTCTCTTGCTCTCTCTTGGAGATTCAGAATTTTTGTAAGCAAAGTAAATACTCTTAGAAGATTTTGCGCTAAACACTTTTTGCTTATTTTTAGCCCAATGTAAAGTGACCATAGATTTTACATTTTATTATTATTTTTTCCTGCATAATATCTGTCAACATTATGAAAAATCAGTGTTCTGTGGAATAGGCTTTGGAAAATGTTATTTCCTATTTTTACCTATACAGCAAGGTTGCAAATTGAGCTTACACTTTAATGTGAAGAAAAATATAAATTCTTTATTTGATCTACAATGAATTTCATCTTTTTCCTGAGCTTTTATCTATGGTGTAGTAGGAGAACAGATTGACTGAATGTGTCACCTGGGATAAACAAAGGTCAGTATGATATTAGGAGAGCTTTTTTGTTTGTTTGTTTGTTTCTTCTTGGGACAAATATTTATTCAGTCGTTCAGGTGGCCTTCTCCAGCTCTTGCTTCTTCCCCAGAGGAGGTATCCAGGTATGTTGGGGGAGGGCTTCTATGGCTCCTCCTTGTCCTGGGATATAAGCTTGTAGTGATCTGCTGCTGTCAGGGCAATGTTTCTTGGCTGAGTGAGTGCTGCTGGCCCTGTTAGAGGCAGTCTACAGCCAATGTCACTTTGTTTTCTTTTCAAAGGTTCAGCAGTGCTCCCGGCTGACCCAGCCTCACTTTGCTCCTAAGTGACTGCCTTGGCCTTTGCCCATCCTGCTGCCCCAGTGTTTATTAAGTCTACTCTGTAAGGTCACTGTGCTGTGTGCCCCACAAGCCCCTTGGCAGGCATATTATTCCTCAGCTGCACAAATGCAGAGACCAAGAGGTTTGAGAAAGCTCAACCTCTGAACCTTTCTTTTTATGTATACATTGCACCATTGAGGAGCTGTGGCTGTGACCCAGGTTGTATTTGGGGGAAGGGGACAACTTGAAAGGTGCTCTTTTCACAGAGTTGCCCATAAGAAAATCAGTGGGTGGCTAATAGCCTATATCTTTATCATTGAGCTTATCCTCACTTATATAACAAACATCTCCCTGAAGTCTAGGAAATGGAAATGGGAGGTGCAAGATTGACACCTTCCATTCTCTTTCTCCCTCACCTCCCCCAGCCAGAAACAGCCAGATAGCTCTTTTATTTCTTCTTTGTTATATCTTCCCTTTCCTGTCCTGGTTGTCCGTAGGAGTATGGAGTAGCCCTCCATGTTAGTAAGCCCTATATTCTAAGTCCTTCAGCCTATTCTTTTTCAAGATGACAACCTGCTGAACAAGGTTTACTGCTTGCTGCATATCCAATCATATGTAAGGTATAAAAAACTAGCTTTCTTTTTGTCCTTCCTTCCCATTTATTAGGTAACAAGTGTAATTGTTCATAGGCAATCGATGCCTCAAATGAAATATGGCTGACTCAAGAGGGCAAAAGAACAAAGCACATAATTTGAAACTATTACCTTCATTACCCACAGCCTATCAGCTTTTATACAGATCCTCTCCTAGGCAGTCAATAGTTATATTTTTTTATTTTTTAAGAAGATTGTATTTATATTTAGAGAGAGGGGAAGAGAGGGAGAAAGAGAAAGAGAAATATGTGAAGGAGAAACATCAATCAGTTGCCTCTCATATGTGCCCTATTTGGGGACTGGACTAGTAACCAGTGAACATGCCCTCACTGGGAATTGAATCCAGTGACCTTTCGCTTTGCGGATGACGGCCAATCAACTCAGCCAAAGTGGTCAGGGCGGTAGTCAATAGTTTTAAATGCTTCTTTGATACTGCTATCCTTTGGATTTTCTCTTCTTGACTGCTCCTTTGTTCTTCAGGCTCATCACCTTTTGTGCTTCTAAGAAATGCCATTCCTTTTAAAAGTTCCATCTTCAGGTCATTGTTCTTCTGACTCACACTCTATGGTGATTTTAAATATACTAATTCCTTTAATTGCTATGCATACACTCATTTCCCATATCTACATTCGAGCCGGAACCTTGTATCTGTTTGCTCTGCAAAAACTTTGCTTCTCAAAGTGTCACACGGAATCCTCTCACCAGCTGGATGGGTTCTTGCATGTGGCATCTCATTTAATGGCAGGATGAGTCAGCCAGTTCCATAGTTCAGGTTCTCATCATTTCTCCCATGGGCTATTCTAATAACTTCCTGAAGAATCTTCCTACTTTCCCCCCTTTTTTTCACAACAGTCTATTTCCATATTACTCTTAGAGTGCTCCTTTAAAATCTTTCGGGGCCTCCCCCACACCCCATTTTGCCCTGCCTCCTATCTGTCTATACTCCCCACACACTCATTTTCCTCCAGTCAGCCTTCTAGAAGTTCTTGGAATGCTTCCTGCTCTTTCATGCTTTGCTGCTTTTACATAAGTAAGTTCTCCTGGGTCACTTTTCTTCCCCTCATTCAATGAGTTAGTTCCTACTTATGTGTTATGAATTACTTTCTGCTACCTCCTCCACAAGCCACCCTTCCAGAGCCCAGTCTGAATAAGGTGGGCGTTTTCTGTGCTGCTTCACACATACCTTTAATTCACGTAATTTTTGGAACTGCCACACACATTTTAATCTCTCTCCTTCTTTTACTTCATTTGGGAGCAGAAACCGTGTCTTTGTCCCTAGCACCTAGATAGAGCCAGATACCCAGTAAACCCTCAGTAAATGTTTTTGAAATGAGTGGAAGAGGTCAGATAGACTAAGGACAGATCAAAGGTCATTGGATTTGGTTAGCAAAAGGTCTCTGCTGACCTTGGAGAAATGAGGCTCAGTAAATATTCAGCTTTCCCAGTCTGGGCACTGAGATGCTTGTAGGGAAGTCTGCGTGCTTGAACACCAGCTTCGGCTCTCTCTGTGTTGTTTCATAATGGAGAGGAAAGCTGTTAAGAGTTTCTAAAAGTGAATTGTGAAGCAATTAGAGTGACAGAAAGATATGAGTGATTTGGGTGAGCATGGCTTTTAGCCACATAAAGAGCAGCTAAATGCATCTGCTTCAATAAAATTCAGAGCAAAACCTTTGTAATCAGTCTGAAAACACCCAAGGCTTGTTTTTCTTTTCTCAGGGAAAGTAAAAAACAATTTATTTATAGCTGGATACTTCATCATTTGAACAGTACTTTCATCTTTTGAGTTATACTAAAATACATATATAAACCCATAATCCTTTCCTCCATGACAGATATCCCTATAGTCAGTGGGACAGCAGGTGAAGCCCATGGCCACAATTCTCACTCTGCCTGGTTACTGTGCAGACCCCATCCCCTCCTATCAACAGACCTCTAGTGCCTCAGCTGCTCAGTGTGAAGGCTGTCAGCAACTAAATAAATAATTTCGGCTGGAATGCGAAGGCCCTAGGAAGGCCGTATTTTGGTGATTAGGAGTCAGAAGATGATAAATGACTTTCCATTTTTAGTCACTCAGGAGGATGGGAGGCTGGTCAAGGCTGCTGGAAACCTTGAAAGTGTTTGGGAAGTATATAGAACAAGTCAAAACATACTTAACCCAGCAAGGGGTATTTCAGAAACTGTGTTGACAACTAGACTTGGAAGCCCCAAATAGTGGTAACCAAAGATGACTAGAAATAATATTGGGGGACGACAGGAGGGAGTGAGGAGTCTGTGGCCTGGGGTTTTTAGAGAAACAGAACCAAGAGGATAGACACACACATGTGTACATACACAGAGAGATTTGTTTTAAGGAACTGGCTCACACAGTTGTGGGGCTGCTAAGTATGAAATTTGTGGGGCACACTGGCAGTCTGGAGACTCAGGGGAGAGTTTATGTTTCAGTCTTGGATTTAAATTCCACAGGACAGCAAGCTTGAAAGTCAAGCAGTCTTGAGGTGGAATTTCTTCTTCAGGAAACCTCAATCTTTGTTCTTAAAGCCTCAGCTATCAGATGAGGCCCACTCGCATAATGGGAGGATCATCTGTTTTAATCAAAGTCTACTGATTGGAAATGTTAAATGCATCCAAGACATGCTTATACAGCCATATACAGACTACTATTTGACCAAACAACTGGGTACTATTGCCTAGCCAAGTTGAGACCTAAAATTAATCATAATAAGAACAAAGGAAGGTACAGTGAGAGCCTGAATAAGAAGCTAGAAATCAGGTGGGGGCCCAAGAATAGCCACAGTTTAACTCAGTTTGTCACTGGAAGTAAACAGGCTATGTCCAGTTGGTCAGGGCCAAAGAACTGTAAGATAAAAATTGTGTTGATGGTCAGCTTGGCTCCATTCTGCCTCTTCTGATTTGGCTTTGCCCACCAGGCTGTGGTGCAGATGATGCAGATCAGAGGTCCTGAGGTTTCCCATTGCAGGCCTTGCTCAAGTGGGCAGAGGTTAAAATTTTGCTCCCCTTGTTTCTTCAGTAAAACTTAACCTGTTCCAAGGTTTCATTCTATGAAGGTGCCTACTTAGTGTCTAACAATAATAGCAATCTAATAGCTTAAGGCATTAAATTCCAACCTTTTGTTAATAAAAATAAAAATTACATGCTTCTTTGATTGAAGGCAGATGGGAGAACTAATGCCTGGGTCTAGGTACCTCTGGTTCTGTGGTACCTCTATTTGCTTGAAAAGTATCTCCTTTACAACACTCTGAAGTATCCTCATTGTTCTTCTTTCCAGTGATACAGTTTCCTTTTGTACTTATAAGCTGGCTGCTAACCTAGTATTTCTTAACTCACGCTCACCCTTCTATACTTGGCTCTGTGATGCCAGGCTGAGTCTGTGAACTACATTTTCAAGAAGTCTCCCTTGCAGCTGCAGTGGGAGGAACTGGCAGGAGACAGGAAAGCCTGAGAAAGGGAGAAGGGACACTTATCCCGATCCCAAGTCCTGTAAACATTCTTCTACCAGCAGGAGTTCCAGGAGCAGTGGACAAGTACTGTGGGGTGTTTTTTGTTTGTTTGTTTGTTTTTGTATGCCATGTAGCAGCTGCAAGGTGTCCCCTCACAGGTCTAAGCAGCAGATGTATGGCACCTGCTCAGAGTACTGGAAAATGGCCCCCATGAAGAAGCCTCATTTCAGAGATGTGGTGCCACTGGGAGGCATGCACAGCCCCTCAAAAGTCCAAATTAGCTGGACAGTGCTTCTTAGATCTCTGAGCACCAGTTGTTGCATGAGCAACGTCAGGAATCCAAGATCCGAGCAGCAGTGCCTTCCTCAGAGGTTTGAGAGCCAGCCACTGCAGTACCCTCCTCAGGAGTTCAAGCACTGGGTTGCAGCGTCCCCTCTGAGGTACTAGTGCCAGCCACGCAGGGCCCACCCTTGAGGTCTGTGCACCTTCTGGCAACATCCCTTCACTGATCAGACCTCTTCTGAGCTTCTAGGACCTGGTAACACCTATCTTTTCTTTTTTGTTCTCCAAGACCTAGGGATGGTGGCTGCCTCTTAGAGTTATCTCAAAGCTTATTTTTTGTTCTATTAACTTTCAACACCTTTCACACTAACTAATGGCCTGTATTAAACTTCCTGTATTTGAAATAACTTACTTTGCTTCTTTTTATAGCCTGGACCCTGAGCCATGCATGTATCTCAACTTTCCCACAGTCTAGGTAGCTGGGACATTGTAAGATTGTTGTCTCCAAGGTAGGCTGATACTGTGGAAGTCCAGAAGGAGAGAAAGGTTAGGGGTTGGTGTTTATTTTATTTTATTTTGACAGGATTTTGAGGCTTTATTAACACAAATACAATGTGTACACAATCTGTCTATTTACTTTCTTCACTGCACAGCCTGGCATTGCATTTGGTGACTCTGACGGCCAGCTGGGCGGCTCTTTCCACAATGGCATTGCCATTCTTTGAGGGGACGTGAGCAATCTCAGCGCAGTAAGATTTGTTGCACATCAGCAGCACTTCAAGTGTCTTGATGCTGCGGACCAGGAACTTCTGAAAGCCACTGGGCAGCGTGTGCTTTGTTTTCTTGGTGCTCCCATAACCACTGTTGGGCATCCAGATCTGGCCCTTGAATCCCCTGTTGTCAGTACCTCTGGGTTTCTGCCAGTTCCGCTTCATTTTGACATATTGGTCTGAGTAGTGCCAGGTGAAGTTCTTGGTCTTCTTTTTTAACAATCTTGGGTTTCAAGAGAGGTTCTGAGGGTAGCCATAGCTGTCACCTCTGTAGGTAGCACTGAGGAAAAGACTGGTGTTTTTATTTTTTAAATGTTCTTTTGAAGGCCAAGATAGAGACAATAATTTTTAACTTTAACAACTTTAATTTTGGTTTTTCAAAAGTGGAGCTCTTGGGTCATCAATTTTTTTGTCATAAATAATAATATTCTGTCTTCCAACCTATATGAATATTCAAAAAGGCAGGGATGAGGCAAAAATTGTTGGAAATGTAAGCAAGATACTTAGAGATTATTGATGATTTCTGAAAAAAAGCCCTGTTTCTTGCCCCTCCACTGAGATTAGCAATAGAGCCATCATTGGGTGTGGGTAGAGAGGAGAGGTGTGTCTTCTTGCCTGGAAACTGTTGGAGTTCCGGTCCTCACCATGGCGTGAGGGCAGCAGGGTAGAGGTGATCAGTGTGGATGGTATATGTAGCAGGTCTCAGTATGGGGAACTGACCACATCCAAAGGCCACAGGTTACTAGTATGGGAAATGAATCCAGCCTGTAGAGATAACAGCGAGTCCAGTTCTTAAGACAGGGAATTCAGTACTTACAGAGAATCTGACCTGGACAATGCGTCCTCCAGCATGGACAAATGCCACATCCTGACACCATGATCCTGAGTAATCCCTGCCTCAGGAACCTGGAAGATACTTAGTGTGGAGAAAAAGTGGTGATGGGGAGTCCTAGATTGATATTTCAACTAAATTTTATTATTTTTTACCTGAAATGCCTAACTTTAGGAGGGCTGTTGACTAATACTATATTAAATCTCATCATATGAAATGAGGCTTTAAGGAAGTTATCTTGTTATAAAATAACATAGAAATATTGCTTCTTGCACATCTGAACACATGGACATTTATCCCACTACATATGTTTAGAATGACTTCTCTTTACAAGGAAATGCTGGTGCAAGACATTTTTAGACAGGAGGTACTTTTTCCTGTATTAAGAGGAAGAATGGCTTGGTATCTAGGGGAAATAGAAATGATGTTCTGTTGTTTACCACAGTAAACAGAACAAAGGAATTATTATGAAGGTTTCGAGTTTGTTCCTCAAATAAAAAGAAACAGAAAAGAAACCACCTGAGGCATCCGATATAATCTAGGAAACCAAGATTACAAAACCGAAGCTACTTTTGAGTTGCCTTGAAAGGAAATGTGTTCAAGAATTTTTCCTGTTTAAAAAAATGTTTAGCCCTGGCTGATGTAGCTCAGTGGCTTGAGCACAAGCCTGCAAACCAGAGGACCGAGGTTCGATTCCCAGTCAGGGCACATGCCTGGGTTGCAGGCCATTTCCCAGCAGGGGACGCACAAAAGGCAACCATACATTGATATTTCTCTCCCTCTCTCCTTCCCCTCTAAAGATAAACCAATAAAATCTTTAAAAAAATAAAATTAAAAGGTGTTTAATTTTTAGTCTAACTGAATAACATAAAATATGTTTATTTTCAAGTTCCCATGTCATCCTATAAGTTAGACAGTATTAAAATGGATTCTGAAGAAAAGAATCTGCAATCAGTTGCAGTGTTGTGTGATGACAGGATTCTTAGTCAAAAGCAGTAAGTTTGGTCCAATTTAACAATGAGATTTTGTTCGGTGCCAGGGGTTGTGCTGGACATTTTGAGGAGATAGCCCCTGTCTTGGAGTTGCCCACAGTTTGACCAATGTTGGCTGATTTGAAATTCTGTCAATATTTGGGACTGAGAAAAAAATTGGGTATTCATTTTGAGCAAGCTGTGGGTGAGGAAAAAAGGTCTTAATAAATTTCACTATATAGAAGTCCTTAATGATTTAATTTGAAAAGAAGGATTCAAGTATCTATGAATAAATATGAGGATATTTAATTGTAATGACCCAGCAATGGAAATTGTTTAAAGACTGAGATTACAACAGCTATGTTTTAGTAGCTAACAATTTAGCTAATTCCTTCTAACCAACATTAGTCTTGATGAGTGTATTGTGTGTTCATGAAAAATAGTTTTAAACAATTCACATATGATTGATAAAATAATTGCTCCCAAATACTCATATACAAAAGCAGTGCTACAATGCAACTTCATTTAGAAGTCAACTTCTAATAAAAAATCAATTCAATTTAGCAATAACTTCCTTGGCATCTATTACGCATACACATTAGCAAGATGTGTTGAGGGATGTTATAAGTAAAGCATGGCTCAGTTTTCAAAGATGAGGGCAGGGTTTTTTTTCTATTCTTCTTTTAAAAGATGTACTTATTTTTAGAGAGAGGGGAAGAGAAGGAGAAAGAGAGAGAGAGAAACATCAGTGTGTGGTTGCTTCTCATGCAGCCCCCACTGGAGACCTGACTCACAACCCAAGCATGTGCCCTGACTGGGAATCAAACTGGCGACACTTTGGTTCACAGCCTGCACTCAATCTATTGAGCTACACCAGCTACGGTCTATTCTTTTAACTGCTATATTTCCAAAGTTTAGGATAGGTCTTAATACATAATTGTCATTTAAATAAAGCTCTGTGCAGTGTGAGCTATGATGTGAGTCTTTACACAGGAAGTACTTTGAACAAAAAGTGCAATTATGTTATAGAAGGAAAGCAGGTATCTTACCCAGCTGCCATTTTATCTAACTGCACACAGAGGGACGCACTTGTGCACATGAACACCGTATTTCCCTCCAGGCTGTAAGATAGAGGAAGCCTCGAGTCCCCTTCCTGTAAGTGGATGACTCCTTAACTAAATTCTGATACCGACACATACGTAAGATCTTTGAAAACAGTACTTGTGTGGAGGTAACTATTATTTTCTACCATTAAGAATTTAAACAGACTAATTGAAACTTGGAGGTTTTGTAAAATTTTGAACATTTGCTATATCTTATATCGAGAGCCCAGTTCTTTGAAATATAAAATATAGAATTGCAAATAAAGTTACCTTTTTTAATGCTGACCTTTGTTTCTTAGTCTCCCTTGCCCGGTTGGCATGGATCTATAGGTCCCAGCTATGGTCCCAACTGTGAGAGTCAACTATACTTTGTTGTCTGAGATGCATGTCTCATGGTCCCCAAGAACCTGAGTTTGCCTTTTTGACCTCTGAGTGAATCTTACCCGCTGGTAATAAATATCTCATATTCACTTCTCTCAGTTATAGATTAACTCTAGTTTTGTTTTTAAAACAGCTTTTCTATTGCCTTCAGTAGTGGAGGCAGAAATACTGGAATATGTTTTTGGTTTTTGATCTCACTATCAAAGACAGGGTATCAATCTCGTTGAAGAGGAAATAACAAGCAATCTAGATGACTCCTTTTGTGTGACCCTTTTGTTTGTTTATTTTCTCTTATTTCCTGGCATTTGAGCTACCCATATCTTTGTTATAGCATCAGCAGACCTTAGTTTAGTTGGACCAATGGTCTGTCTCAACTGTGGGTTAACAATGTATTCATGCCATTTCCTGTGGCACTGAATATTTGTCTTTCTGACTGCCGATGAAATTATCTTTACTATTTGTCTTGGTCTCAAGAAAAAAAAGGTATACTCACTTTATAAAACTGCAAGGTAAAAAAGAAACAGTTCCTGGATCAAAGAATGTCACAACCAGTGTAGCTTTAAAATCTTTTGTGTGTCCCCAGCTTTCATGTTCTGATGCGGTTACTACCCACCCTTGAATTTTTTAATGAGAGAGTGGCCGGTGTGTTCAATTTTGGAGCTCATGTGTCAAGGTTTGATGGCTGTTTACCTGCCCGTCTGCATTGGTTAAAAGGTCTTTATTATTTTAAAATTAGAAACTAAAACAATTTGTTCCTATAAATTAAAACTACTATGTGAAAATGAACTAAATGATTAAAAGAATTTTTCTTTCAGAGTCTTGCATTCTAAAGAATCTGGTTTGTTGCCCTGGCTAGCGTGGCTCAGTGAATTGAGCACCAGCCTGAGAAACAAAGGGATGCCGGTTCGATTCCCAGTCGGGGCACATGCCTGGGTTGCAGGCTAGGTCCCCAGCAGGGGGTGCACAAGAGGCAACCACATACTCATATGTCTCTCTCTTTCTCCTTCCCTTCCTCTCTCTAAAAATAAATAAATAAAATCTTTAAAAAAAGAATCTGGTTTGGATGCCAGAAGCGGTCTGCAGGGTGAGATCCTGGGTGACTTGGTTGGCCTTCTATCTCCCAGCTGAAAGCTGGAGAGCCAAGGATTATTTTGGAAAGTCTTTGAAAGTGTGTGGAAATATCTAAAAGGCTGTGACAATTTCAGTTGTAAAATAGAGTAATAAACATTTATGAATCTGTATCTCCTCTTGATGTTGGCTAAAGTTGTAAAACTGAGGCTTCCTCAGACACACATATGTATGTGTCTGTAAGAGAAAAAAATAGGCATCTTTATCCTTCTTACAAAGAATTTAGTCTTTTATATGTGTCTGCTAGTAACCATAGCCCTTTTTGCACTTGGGACTAGGAATATTTTGCAACCCTTTTGGAAATTAACTGGTTACAGGAATTTATCATTTATGCACAAATGTCTAATACAGGGCTGTCAAACTCATTTTCACCAGGGGCCTCAGCCTTGTGGTTGCCTTCAAAGGGCTGAAATAATTTTGGGACTGTATAAATGTAACTACTCCTTAACTATTAAGGAGTCGAATGACATTTGGCCCTTTGAAGGCAACCATGAGGCTGATGTGGTCCCCAATGAAAATGAATTTGACACCCCTGGTCTAATGTCTAATAAAATAAAAGGCATATCAGAAAGGTGCAAGGATCAAAGGTATCAGATACTTCTGTAAGTGGTGACAGGGGATCAGAAAGTGTGTGGCAGGGGAGTGGTGGAGGGAAAATGGAGGCAACTGTACTTGAACACCAATACAAAAAAGTAAAAAAAAAAAAAAAGGAGAGAGAGAGATAGCTCAGACCCCAGATCCCTGCTCTATCCCCTGCAGTTGGATGAAGGCCTTTTCACACCTGCTAGAAGACGGGAGGATTCTGTCTGAAGAGACTGGATTTTAGGGATGCTTAGGCACAGCTGAAGGTGGGGATGATGAGCCTTGATGAAATCCTTTGAGAAACACAGTAGTGAGTGCATATAAGAATTGTGTTAGATGATTGAAACTATTTTGCATCACTGGGAAAGAGAAAACTAATTTATTAGTTCTTTCCTGGTTTGATTAATGAACTTCAATGTGTTGGAAGGAAATGCAGGGAGAATATGAATGATCTTTTCTGGTTTGTTTCGAGGTTTCTTCTCAACAGACAAATCTAAAGGGTTATGAATTTAAATAACTGTCTTTGTTCTAAAAAATATGCACTATTTCATAAAAATACACAAAAGCTCTAGAACACAGAGTATTCGCTGCTCTTTCTGATTGGAATACCTTTTATTTAGATGTTAAAACCCTCAGCGGATGCTCTAATTTTATTTTTTCTTTCTTATTTTCTTGTTTTAGTCTCTGAGATATTTTTCAACTGTATTTTCCAGTGCTTCTTTAGAATTCTTTTTTAAAAATATATTTTCTTGATTATGCTATTACAGTTGTGCCAATTTTTTCCCTTTCGCCCTCCTTCACCTAGTATCCACATTCCCTCCAGCACTTTTCCCCGCTCACCTTAGTTCATGTCTATGGGTCTACGTATAAGTTCTTTGGCCACTCCCTTTCCTATACTGTTCTTAACATCTCCCTGTTTATTTTGTATCTACAAATTTGTATCTCTTAATCCCTGCACCTTTTACTTCATTCATTCTCTCCCTTCTTCCTCTCAGCTGATAACCTTCCACATGATCTCCATATTTATGATTCAATTTCTGTTTTGCTTGCTTAATTTTTTTTAGATTTAGTTGTTGATAGTTGTAAGTTTGTTATTATTTTAATGTTCATAGTTTTGACATTTTTCTTGTACAGTTCCCTTTAACATTTCATGTAGTAATGGCTTGGTGATGATGATGAACTTCTTCAGTTTTTACTCTGTCTGGGAAACATTTTATCTACCCTTCTATTCTAAATGATAGCTTTGCTGGATAGAGTAAATCTAGGTTGTAGGTCCTTGCCTTACATCACTTTGAATACCCCTTGCCAGTCCCTTCTAGCCTGTAAAGTTTCTTTTGAGAAGTCAGCTCACAGTCTTATAGGAACTCCTTTGTAGGTAATTATCTGCTTTTCTCTTGCTGGTTTTAAGATTCTCTCTTTATCTTTAACCTATGGCATTTTAATTATGATGTATCTTTGTGTGGTCCTCTTTGGGTCCAACTTGGTTGGGACTCTGTGCCCCTGGACTTGTATGTCTATTTCCTTCACCAAATTAGGGAATTTTTCTTTCATTGTATTTTCCAATAAGTTTTCAATTTTTTGCTCTCCCTCTTCTCCTGGCACCCCTATGATTTGAGTATTGGTACATTTGGAGATGTCCCAGTGGCTCCTTACACTATCCTCATTTTTTAAAATTCTTTTTTCTTCTTACTGTTGTGATTGAATGCTTTTTTCTTTCTTATGTTCGAAATTGTTGATTTGATTTTTGGCTTTGTCCCCTCCACTGTTGGTTCCCTGTAGATTTTTTTTTTATTCCACTTAATGCAACCATCGTTTCTGCCTGGGTCTTCTTTATGCGGTTGCTATACCCAATAAGTTCTTCGAGCATCCTGATAACCGGTGTTTTGAACTCTGTATCTGATAGGTTGCTTATGTCCATTTTATTTGGTTCCTTTTCTGGAGTTTTGCCCTGTTCTTTCATTTGGGCCATATTTCTTTATCTCCTCAATTTGGGAGCCTCTCTGTGTTTGTTTCTGTGTAGTAGGTAGAGCTGCTTTGACTCCTTGTTTTAGTAGCATGGCTTATTGCAGAAAAGGCACCTGTAAATTGTGTGGGGTGGAGCCTTAGGTAATAGCCAAAGTAGGGAAACCCATTTCTGCTTTGTGGCTCTGTGCAGGGTGGGGCTCAGAGAGAGGACAATGCCACTGCCTGATCTCTGGAGATTTGCCTGGGAGGAAGCTGTCTCCCAGCACTCACCCTTTGCCAGTCACTTCACTTTATCCCTGTATGCCACTTGTACCTTTCCAGCTCTTGCCCTGGTGTTTAATCCCAGAGTGGGTAGGTCTACATAGGTCCTGAGACCTTTGTGGGCCCTTTAAGAGGAGTCTCCTGAGAATCCTCCAGTTTCTTTTGCCACCCACTGGTTTTTATAGCCAGAAGTTATGGGAACTTACCCTCCTGGCACTGGAACCCTAGGCTGAGTGGTCTGGCCTGGGACTGGGATCTCTTTCTTCCAAGGTATCTCTCCTGATCTCCTGATTTTATCCACCACACATGAATGTGGGACCACTTGTTCTGCTGCCTCTCCATGCCACTTCATGTCTCCACCGCTCCTACCTGTCTGGATGAATGAGGCTTCTTTAAATCCTTGGTTGTTGGACTTCCATGCAGTTCGACATTCTGATGAATCTTGGTGATATTTGTTTTGTAGTCTAATTGTAATTATTCCTGTAGTTGTGTGAGGAAGTGAAGCATGTTTTCCTAGTCCTCCATCTTGACCTTGTCTCTGTTTTGAATTCTTGCGCAGGGGCCATGCTAATCTTCTCTGTATCGTTCCAATTTTAGTATATGTGCTGCCGAAGCGAGCACTCTGTTTTGAATTCTTTATTTCTGTCTTTGTATTTTTAATTTCCAAGAGATCTCTTTTGTTCTCTGAAGGGGCTTTGTTTTTCCAGCCTCCTACTTTTATTTCATGGATACGGTATCTTTTCTTATCTTCAGAGGAGAATTGATTATTATATTTGGAAGGTTCCAGGCTATATTTTCTGTTTGTTCGAGGGTTTTTTTTCTTTAAAAATTTTTTCTATATTCTCACTTTGCCATCTTTTGTGACAGAGTGTGATTCTTTAAGATGAAAGTGGTAAAAACAGACAGGAAACTATATATTTGGGTGGAGAAGGCTAACCAGTGAGTTTTAGGCTAGGAAGAGTTGTCTGGACTGTTTTGGTTGGGTGACCAACTCTCAGCATCTTTAAATCTTTTCACGAGGGTTGGCCAGTTTCTCCAGAGAGGAATCCACCAGTTTTCAATCTTTTGTTAGCATAGAAATAAAAGACTCAAACATTGAAAACATTTTGTGTACTTATGAGTTAAATCTTAAAAACTTTAAAAATAATTTTTAATGATATTTTTGAAAGATTCTAAATTTTAGATTTTATGTGTGTGTAGTATTCTGACTACAATAAATTTTTCCACAGTAATTTAAAAGCATAGTTTAAATAAGCTAGAATTAGCTAAGATAGAATTATCTTTGGTTTCCAGTGATTTGAAACAAATATATAGCTTATTTGATACTATCTTTAGTATCTATTAGCTAGAATTATCTACTAGCTACTATTTATCTACTATTAGCTAAAGCTAATACTTTAGCTAGTATTATTTGTTTTGTTTTAATTTTTTTCCCCACTCAAATCCCTTTAAGAACTCATTTCAAAGAGAAAAAAAATCTATTTTATTTACTTCTATTAGTCACATTGATGTTACTTTATAGTTTATTTTCACCATTTTACATGTCCATCAATTGAGATGTAAAATGCCTGTTGGCATTTCCTTTCAATCTTTTAAAGCAATTTTAATTTTCTTGTTCCAAGGTACAAATAATTTGTATTTGATTTATTGGTGACTTTCTGCCTCTCTTTATATATTTGGGATTTTCATTAGCTCTATGTATTTTATATGTTATTTTAATTCTTATTCATGAATGCAGTATTTCTTTCTCTATTCTTTAAGTGACAATTAGATTTACAATGAATTATAAATATACTTTTGTTATTTTTGTCAAAAAATAACTAAGTATTATTATTATTGATAATATTTCATCCCATTTGTTCTTTTTAATTAGCCTTTTACTCTTTGATGGTACCTTTTTATTGTTGACTAACATAAGAATTCTTAATGTAATTTTATTTCTTTCAAGTTACACTTCATATGATTAAAATATGTAAGCAACTGGTCTAGTTTTTAAAAAGAATTTATGATGAGCATCTGTACCCATTAATTTGTTCTTATCTTTATTCTAAATTAAAAATACAATACTTAATAACAAAAGATTTATCCCCATGATCCATTTTGGACTGCATTTATACAAATAGATTTCTAAGGACAGAAAGCTCAAACTGCAGCTTTAGTGAATGTGGAGAGCTCGAGAAGGGGTTGTAATAATGGGGGTGTAAGTTCTGATGGCTACACCAGCGAAAGCAGCATTCCAATGTGTTCTGTAGCTGTAGGGGCCTTTACAGGCACCTCTTACGTTTGTTTTAAGGATCCAGCAGGATAATACTGTTGAAGCTGTTCAGGTACTTTCTCCCTTGTTGAGAAACTCAGCTTGGTTAATAATTATTAATTCTTAATTTATAAATGTCTTTTGACAAGTGCTAGGGGCTGAAGTATGCCCCTCCAAAATTCATATATTAAAGTCTGAATGTGACTGTATTCAGAGATAAGAGTTTCAAAGAGGTGATTAAGTCAAAATGTGACTGTTAGGGTAGGCCTTTACCCAGTAGAGTTAATTTCCCTTTAAGAAGAGATCTGACCCTGGCTGGTATAGCTCAGTGGATTGAGCATGGGCCCCTGTGAACAAAAGGGTCGCTGGTTCGATTCCCTGGGTTGCAGGCCAGGTCTCCAATTTGGGGCATGTGAGAGGCAACCATACATTGAAGTTGCTCTCCCTCTCTTTCTCCTTCCCTTCCCTTCTCTAAATATAAATAAATAAATAAAATCTTTAAAAGAAAAAGAAGAGATCTGGATGCACATATACCCAGGGATGTGTGCACACGGAGGAAAGGCCATGTGAGGACCCAGCAAGAAGGCAGTTATTTGCAAACCAAAGACAGAGGCCTTAGAATAAACTTATTGACACTGGAATCTTGGACTTGTATCTTCCAAATCTGTGAGGATATAAATTTCTGTTGCATAAGCCACTCGGACTGTGGTACTTTGTTGTGGCAGCCACAGCAGACTAATACAGCAAGTCTCTCAATAATTTCCTCCATTAGACAAAGAGATTTTCTTTCATTTTATTCCCAAACTTTGTTAGTCAGGGGAAAACAGTCTTTCAGTGGCACATATATAGCTGAAGTAGAACACAAAGACACTTTTTAAAACGTGAGGGCTATTAATATTCTTTATCTTAACCTGCTTTTCATAATCCCCTCGTCTGATATGATTAGTTTCTTCTCATTTAAATAAGACTTAAAGCTAGAAGGGATATTAGGAATTTCATTAGATAATAAAATGATAAAATACTAGAAAGTGCTTTTCAAATTTTTGTGGATTAGCCCATTGAGGGCTTTAAAAATGGAATGCAAGATAGTGGGAGAAACACTAGTAGGACTTAATATTCCAAAGTTTGAGCTGTTTCAGTCAATTTACACTGAAGTTCTTTACCAAGTCCAAAATTCAAGCCACAATTCATAAGAATTTTTTTACTCTACGATGTGAGCATTATTATTATTCAAAGTACATTCCCAGTTTTACCAAATGATTTTAGTTGATGAACTAAATTTTAAATACAACTTTAATAATTTTTCCAGAGATTCAGTTCTTAAGTGTGGTTTTATATAATACAGTTTAAAATCTGCATCTGCAAGAGTAAGTCATCCCTTATCTCTGCTTACTAGTCTTCTGGTCTTTTCATTTGGTTACATATGTTACTTGTTTCTATCAGTAGCCTATGGAATTTGCAGAGGCAGCATGGTTCACGTTGGCATTTTCTTAGAAGCAGACTTAAACATTTGACAACTGTCTCTTCATGAGTTCAGTTTTCCTTGCTCAAATTTGCATACTTTGACCAGTCTGGTAGATGTTCTGAGACATGTGTAGTACTTTCAATGAGTCCTTTAGTTCTTGTTTTAGAAGCAAATCAACTAATTTCTCTGAGACATTTACTCAATTAATAATGCTTAGTCCAGTAAGTGAAAAGGCAGGAGTGGGCAGAACTGGGAATTTAGTGTGAGGGGAGTGTGCCATGGATATGCAGGGTTTGGTCAGCCGAGGGGTCAGGGCATTTGGACCTGCACTGAGTGTAAGAGCATCATAAACCTCAGTGGAAAAGAGAATCTGGAGTCACGAAAATCAGCCCAGCAACGGGTCTGAGGTGCGACACAGGAAGTGGGTGTGAGAACTGGTTGAGGAGATTTGTGTTAATAGGTATAGTTTTGGAGTTCATGAAGGGTCATCGACCAATGTTGCTCAGAGAGGTGTTCAGGGAGACAGACCTAGGCACTGGGATGCAGATGAGGTGGCCAGAACAAAAGGGAAAAGACTCCGGGTGGCAGTGTCTGGCGCTTGTAGTTCAGGCTCAGCTTCAGAAAACCCTGGGAGCTTTGCAAATGGGAGAGGAAGGGGGAGACAAGTGAAGGGGTGCCAGATTCGGGCTGAGGTTGCTCACCACCCTTCTTCCAGGCTTTGTTCCCTTTGGGCTGACAAATCTCGCAGGTGCATGTCAATAGCCAGGGAGGGATCAGCTGTGCTTGTAGTAGAAGCCAAAGCCTATTCCTAACATATTATAGCGTTTGATTAATTTTATTTAACATTTAACTTAAAATTTTAAGTAGCTCAGGTAATCTCTAAGGGACTATCTTTTTTTCTTTGTAAAGAAAGAAGTTTATTGACAAGATAATGATCTGAAATATCTTAGTAATATTTCTAAAAACTGCTTTGCTTTTCCAGAGAAATTTCATCTAAATCCAATGTCATAATGACAGTAAGCAGGGAGGGACTTTGTGTTGGAAAATATTGCCTAACTCAAGGGGTTTTAATTTTTCCCCCGGGGCAAAGAGCACATTTGAGGTGGGGAAGCTGAGTTCAATGTGACGAGTTCTACCAAGACACTCAGTTTCATCCGGTTTCTGCCATTTTGGGGCTATGGTGGAGAAATTACATGGATCATTATCTTCCTGAGGGAATCTGGGGATGCCTCTAAAACAACACTGGGGGGCTCTCTTGCCACATCATTTTCTCTGGAACTACACCATACATAGCCTTGTACAAGGCTGTGCTTAAGTATTTATGTGACTTATACCCTGGTCAAGCAGTTTAGATTGTGGGGCCACCTATTCCAGCGGAGTTCATCCATTGTCTGTGAAGTGCTCCAAAGATTCTTCCTCTCAAGAACTAATCAAAAGACTCAGCTTGTGATAGTGGGTGCTGGGTCTTGAGGTCATGTGGTATTGGGGGGGTGGAGTGTGTGCCCTTAAAGCCCAAACCACTTTCAAGTAAAGTTGGGGGCAGGTAGAAAAACTATAAGAGAGCCTATTTGTAGACAAGAGAAAGGGCAGACTAAGAGAAACAGATGGGAACCAGAGTTGGGTGAGGGAGTGAGGAGATTGGTGGGGAGAGAGAGTGATTGAGATAAATAAACAGGCCAAGAGGCCTAGAAAGTGTTCTGATTTTTGATGGCTTTTTTCTTTCAGTGCCACATCCTGCAAGATCCTCTTTATTTGAACAAGCTCAAATATTTATTTCTTGCTCCTAAACTAACTTTGGCTAAAACAAAGACAAAAAGTTAGGCCAAAGAACTGCTTGGAGATATGAGGTGTGCTCAAGAGAAGGCAATACTGAAAGTAATCAAAGCTTCAAGAAGAGAATTTGACAAGAAAACAACTGTAGACATATCAAGCTGTTACTGGAGGTAATAGGTTTTTCAGCAGTGTCACGGGAAAAGAATTTCAGGGACACTCACGTAGGAAGAGTTATAAGTGATAGTGGTAGGATTTATTAGAAGGAAAAGTGATACTGCACTCCCCCAGAGGCAGAGGGTGGGCAGGCTAGAGGGCAGTGGCTTTGTGACTCAGGAAAGGAAGTTACAGAGGCAAAAGCAGAGTCCACCGCTGCTCACTGCTCCTCTGGTAACAGGTTCATGAGGACCCTTAGGGTTTAGGAGAAAAGAAGGTGAAAGTACGTGGTGGGAGAAAGAAGGGCATGAGCATGCTTCAGGGAGGGTAAGTGCTGGGTTCTTTCTTTAGCTCCCATATGTTTTCTTGGCTTTGGGGAAAGAGCAAGCTTTCTTTCAAACTGCCCACGTTCTTTCCTGGCTTTTCTGGGGCTTGTGCCTTTCCTCACTGTGGTCCTTTCCCCAGGCTAGTGCTCTCCCCCTTGTAGGGTCAGTGTTTGGATCCTACCATGCATGCTTCACAGTTCTGCTTTGCCATTTGACTTCTACTGGGCACAGAAGTTTAGCAAAAGGAATTTCCTGGCCATTTTCTTCCTTGCCCTCAGTAATCCTGGGGAAGGATGCTGGTTACCTACTGTGACTGTTCTGTTCACTCCTTCTACTCTTGTTAATATTTAACTAACTGCCTACTTTAACAAAGCTATGATGGGTCAATGAGTATGGAACACTAAACAATGCATACTGTTCCCAGAAGTTACTTTCATGGAAATATTTTTAGGGTCAGCAGTCAGAGACTTTGGAAACTTCTTGCAGCATATCAGAAATTTTAGCCTACTGCTGAAAGCTTGGCTAATAATTTTAATGTTATCTTTTCTTTGGTATATTATGTTTCCATAATTGGAGATGTCCTAGGAAAAAATAGACTCATAATAATATAGAAGAGCTTTTAAGTCTGTATATTCTCAGAGAGGATCTTGTGGTTACCGAGTTGGTAATGAGAGAAGGTGAAAGAAGAGACTTTTATTACTTTCGGCTATGGCTGATTCATCTGTCAGCTCTGATCTATTTCAGTGTACCTGTGGATTATTTATTTTTCTTTGGTGTTATGAGTTGCCAGAATTTTGTGAAAATAAGTACAAGTCAGGACTCTGAGAGGATGTGTTTTGCTATTGGCTTTTTATACAATTAAAAATAGGAGAGACACATTAATATAGAATGGGTTGCTTAACCATTTCTCCTGCAACTTAAGGAAAAAGAGAACAAAAACAGCAATATCAGCATGGATGAGGATTTGAGAATGATTTCAAAACAGAAGATCAAATATTAGGGGTAGTGAGGTAGATAATGCTAGAGCCACTGACCAGGGACTATTTCTAAACTGATTACTCTTATTTTTGGTGGTGGGGGGGAGAACCATCTAGGGCTATGCTAATTTTCTCAGACAATATTATGAAGTTCTCAGGCTATCATTTATTTTTATGGTGTTAAATTTAAAGAAGAAACCATGTCTTGAGCAGAATTAAAATGGATGTTATATGTGAAAGTTCCTACCTCAATGTCTGCTATGGGAAGGCATTTGACAAAGACATTTTTAATTTGGGTGGAGGTGTAATTTTGAATTAAAAGTCTGGGCATCATTGTTGTTTAATATTAGGAGAAGATTGTTAAACCTGACTATTGAATTAAAAGGCCTTGGGAAAGAGAACTGAAGCTTTATCTGAGGCCCTTGACTATTGATTGTTGTAGGAATCAATTATCTGATCATCTAAGTGATTAATGGTTTTTTTAAAAAATATTTTATTTATTTTTAGAGGGGAAGGGAAGGAGAGAGGAAGAGAAACATTAATGTATGGTTGCTTCTTTTGCATCCCCTGCTGGGAAGTAGCCCCTGCCGGGAACTGGCCTGCAACCTAGGCATGTGCCCTGACTGGGAATCGAACCGCGATCATCTGGTTCACAGGCCTGCACTCAATCCATTGAGCTACACCAGCCATGGCGATTAATGTTTTCATATAATAAATTCATTGCCATGGCTTAGTAGATGTGAAGTTATATACAGAATATTTTTCATTTGATAGCAAAAATTCTCTGGAAAAAAAAACAGTACACAGCTGATGATCTTTTTTCTAGTCTCTATCCATGTTCAACTTATCCTATAATGAAAAACATGTAACCATGTACCCTTAGGGAGCTCCCGCTCTTGCTAATTCTTTCACAGAGAGAAACTATAAGACGTCAAACTTTAGCACAACTCTTCCCAGACAATAGCCTGGCGCACAAGGACCTTTTTGATCCAGCCCTTTTTCAGGTGCATTTTCCCTAAGATTTTTGGACCCACACATACTGAAGTAACTATTTATGGCTATCTGGGAACTCAGTCATCTCTCTTGAATTCATGTTGCCTCTCCCTGAAATGACTCTTACCACATCTCTGCTGTCTGTTCTTTCAGACTCAATGCAGGCATTCCTGAGCAGCCCTCCTTGACTTTTCTAGTCTGTAATCCTTTTTACAGCCATCATTTCAGGTGATACTCGTGGCAATATATGATATAGAAAGGGCAAGAGCCTTGCCATTCAATGAATGAAGGGAAGGAGATCAAGAGAAGTGAATTGTCCAGGGCCATAAAGCCTCTATGGTCTCTGGACAATGGTGAGATCATGACTGGTACCCAAGACTTCTTACATTAAAGCTAACATTTTATTTCCATCTACCACTGATTTTGGAAGAGGGAGGCAAGACTGTAATTTTATTTCTAGTTTTAGCTGCTGTAATTGGAAAAGCTAGTAAGGCAAGACATTTTTCAGATGAGACTGAGGAACAATTTCTAAAGAAAAATCACTTTATGAATAAATAGTTATTTGGAGTTCAATAGTGATCTTGTACAGCTGGGGCTGTAGTATGTATTAACAGTCTCCTTTATTAGTTTCTTGGCTTAGATTGCTTACATTGCTTACATTAAAATCTAATCATGTCTACCTAGATCGGAGTGAGCAAAACTCGATTCCTAGAGGGACAAGTTATAATGTTGCCTTTTCACCTCTCTCCTACTCGAGGGCTCTGTGTATGTGCTGTTACTTCTATTGGGTAGAGCTTTATTAGATTATAGTCAATTTGCTTTATGTGGGCAATTGATATGACAGAAACAAACTTCCCCTGGAAAGTTAGTTCTTAGTACTGAACTACCATTATTTTTATTATTTTTTATATAATGTTTTTCTTAGTTTGGTTTTTTAATCTGGTTTGTTTCATTTCTCCAAATGCTTCTTTACTTCTTTGCCTAGTTTATATTTTTAAATGTTCATGGACACCTCAGCCATTAAGTCTCTTATGAGGCATTTAACATCTCTAAGATTTTCCATTATCAACTAGTCTTTCAAAGTGTGGGAACATTTTTGTTTTTATTACTTGCTTCAGATTCTCTTTAAAAAGGAAAAAAATCTTGGGCATGATCTCATCAATCAGATGCAGGGTAGAGAATAGAGACATTCCTTTCCTTAATTTAACACCACTTTTCTTGCTAATTTAGGTTGCTTATGACCAAGAGTCATAAATTGCCCAGGATGCTCATGACACTGTTTTCATGGAGAAGATGAGGGATAGGTTTGAGTTTATTGACAGATGCTTTGTCTTCATATTCAGTAGAAGTTGAATGGACTAGAACTTGAAATTGTGCCTATTGAAGACTGCAGCAGTGTCAGAGGTCTGGCAAACAATTGCCAAGAAAGAGCTAAAGATGAAATACTGAAGAGTCCCTAGAAATGGTCAGGGAATATTAGTAGGGATTCAAGGGCCAGTAATCCTGGAGATCCAGGAAGTGAGTCTAGAACTGAAGTTTGGGGAAGGAAGGTGACTCAGGAAAGAGCAGGCTGAAGAGGACCCTGGAGTATCAGAGTCAGAGTTAGCACTTGGAGAGGAGAGTGGGACAGACTGTATGCACTGGGAGTAATTGGGTTGGGGACGTGGGAGTGAGGCCATTATCATGACTGGGAGATGGACTAGTAGAAGGATAAATGAATGTTAGATTTTTGTTGACAACACTCCATGGAATCTTGTGTTCCATTATCCTAGAAATTTTCTTGCAAATGATTTTTCACAAATGCAAGAAAATATGATTCAAGTGGAACTCTAACCTCACTACCTTTCTCTTTCTTTGAGAACAAAGGCAGTTTTGCTATTTTCTTTCTTAGGTCAGTATTTCATCTTTGTTGATTAATCTAGAAAAGCAACTATGTTGGTTAGAATTTTATTTAGGCAGGAGAAGTAGGTGTCTCATTGGCAAACCTGTAAACTTTGTTATGACAAAGCAAACTGACTTCAAGTAGTACATTCTCTCAATTGAAGAACAAATGGAATGTCTCTGAGGCAGTTTCTGAATTTCTGGCCATTAGTTCCAGTCTTTCCTGCATATTTATGCAGTTATATCTCCCTGTCCCCACTATAGGATCAAGAACTCTCCAGTTTCCTAAAGAGCAGTCACTGAATGACCATGATATAAGATTTCCTTGGATGGTCATAGACTTGCAAGATTGTCTCTTGAAAGATCCTGAGGTCACAACCTCCCATGAGCTTCATGAACCATGGGTCTTGCTCTGGATATTATGGTTGTACTGCTGGTTCAGCTCTGGTCAGTTCCTAGTCTCATCTTATTTGGTCCTGGTTAAATGTTCCTTCCCACCAGTTGGCATTGCCAAGGACATACATGCCTCATTCTTAAGATTGTGGCCATAATGATGGGAGCTGAATATGGCTAGAACCATCACCACCATGGCCAACACCACCATGACCAGCACCACCACAATACCACAACACAATAACTGGGAAGGAGTAGACTGGGGAAGAAAATAATAGAAGGAAGCTTGTTCTCTTTGAACAGAAACTTGAAATTTGCCACCTGTTTCTAGAACAAGTTTATTTACTTTTCCTTTTTAAATTATTGTTCAATTACAGTTGTCCCAATTTTCTCCCAATACTCTCCCTTGCTCTACCTACCCACACCTCCTACATTCAATCTTCCCCACTCTGTTCTTTGTCCACGGACCCTTCATACACTAGAATAAGTGTGTTGGCTGCTAAATCTTTCCCTGCTTCCTTCCTTTCCTCCTTCTTTCTTTTCTTTTTTCTCTACCCCTCCCCTCCCCTCCCCTCCCCTTTTTCCCTCCCTCCCTCTCTACTTCTCCCTCTCTTGCTTTCCCTCCCCCTCTCCTCTCCTCTCCTCTCCTCTCCTTTACTTTTCTTCTTTCCCTTTCTGTAGGGTCTTGTGGAATTGAAATACAGATTAGAGTCACAGTCCTCATTTTGAGAGGAATATATGATAATGTTTTTGTGTATGTTCTTAAGTCATAAAACATAAACAAAATAAATCACAACAGCAACAGAAAAGGGCAACATCAACAGTTTTAAAAAGTGACCAAGCCTCCCAAACACTTGGTTCAAGGATTCTTTTTTGATACTTTATATGAAGAAGGGGAGATGTTCCAGAATTAGAAACTGCCTCCCTTGGATGATGGAACTCTTACTAGGTTTATATCTTCAATTTCAAAGAATAGTCAATAGGAAAAAAAAGATTTATTAAAATTGTGGATGGGGGGGTCATGAAAAGGACCTTCTATCATGAAGAGAAAGATAATTTTATTTTTCTCTGGTATGTTTTAAGGCAATTTAAAATATCACAGCAACATTATCTTTAAATTATTTTGGCTTGCAGGCAAATAATCTTGCAGCCCAAACATTCAAGATGCTTTAAAAAATAAATAACATTAAAGCTACTTAGCAATGCAAATGAGCTTTTACATTAGGGGAAACAATTTCAACATATTCATAAACTGCAACTTAATTGGGAGCTCCTGTAACTAAGTCATAGTTAGTGAAAAATAATGCTGATGTGTATTTACAGCTCTTGTACATCAAATAAAATTCACTGTAGTAAATTTTCTCATGATGGTACTATAGCTATGTGAAATGTATAGATAACATTATTAAAAATGAAAAATATTAAAATGTTCTGTCTGGGCATAAAAGATGTTAATTCTTGACAGGGATGTTATATCACCAGATTTGAGTATTAAAACTTCACAAGGTATGTGCTAATCCTCTTACTCTTATAATTGGATAGAACCTCTTCATCCTTGAATCCTCACTCAGATGTCAGCTCCTTGAGGTGAACTTTCTTATTCTTGCTCCTTCCTTTGAACACCAAACCTTTTATTTTATCTCAAAATATTTGATGCTTCCTCACACTGTAGAGTTTGTCTTACTCATTATACTAGATAAGCTCCCTGAGGGTTATGATTTTTTCATTCACCTCTGCATGTCTCACAATGAGGATATATAGAAGCTAATTTAACTAATAAATTTCTCACATATCCAATTTCCTGTTTTTTTTTAAATTGAAAAGCTTGATCACTTTATTTTATATATATTTTATTGATTATGCTATTAGTTGTCCCATTTTACCCCCTTCATTCCCCTCCACCCTGCACACCCCCCCACCCACATCCCTCCCTTTAGTTCATGTCCATGTGTCATGAGTTCTTTAGCTTCTACATTTCCCCTACTATTCTTGCCCTTCCCCTGCCTATTTTCTACCTACCATCTATGCTACTTATTTTCTGTACCTTCTCCCCCCTTCTCCTCCTCCCACTCCCCTGTTGCTAACCCTCCATGTGATCTCCATTTCTATGGTTTTGCTCCTGATCTAGCTATCCTCTTGGTTTGCTTTTGTTTTAGGCGTGGTTGTTAGTAACTGAGTTTGCTGTCCTTTCAGTGTTCATATTTTTTATCTTCTTTTTCTTAGATAAGTCCCTTTAGCATTTCATATAATAAGGGCTTGGTGAAGATGAACTCCTTGAACTCGACCTTATCTGAGAAGCACTTTATCTGCCCTTCCATTCTAAATGAAAGCTTTGCCGGATAGAGCAATCTTGGATGTAGGTCTTTAGAGTTTATGACTTGGAATACTTCTTTTCAGCCACTTCTTGCCTGTAAGGTCTCTTTTGAGAAATCCGCTGACAGTCTGATGGGAACTCCTTTGTAGGTGACTGTCCCCTTATCTCTTGCTGCTTCTAGGATTCTCTCCTTCATTTTAATCTTGGGTAATGTAATTATGATGGGCCTTGGTGTGTGCCTTCTTGGGTTCACCTTCTTTGGGACTCTGAGCTTCCTGGTCTTCCTGGAAGTGCATTTCCTTTGCCAGATTGGGAAAGTTCTCTTTTATTATTTGGCCAAATACATTTTCCACTTATTGCTCTTCCTCTTCCCCTTCTGGTACCCCTATAATTTGGATGTTGGAACATTTAAAGATGTCCTGGAGGTTCCTAAGCCTCTCCTCATTTTTTTTTGGAATTCTTGTTTCTTCATTCTTTTCTGTTTGGTTGTTTCTTTCTTCCTTCTGGTCAACTTTATTGATTTGAGTCCCAGTGTTCTTCCCATCACTATTGGATCCCTGTGCATTTCCCTTCATTTCACTTAGTGTAGTCTTCATTTTTTTTACCTAATTTGTGACCAAATTCAACCAATTCTGTGAGCATTCTGAGCACCAGTGCTTTGAACTGTGCACCTGATAGGTTGGCTATCTGTTCATTACTTAGTTGTATTTGCTGTGGAGCTGTTATTTGTTCTTCTATTTGGACCATTTTTTTTTCGTCTTGTGGCATCTGTTACATATGAGGGCCAGAGCCTTAGATGTTCACCAGGACAGAGCAACCCAGTTGCTGGGTTGTGATACTGTATGTGGGGGCGGGGTTCAAGAGGGAACAATGGCACTTGCTCCACTCTCTGTTAAATCTCAGTCCCCTCCACCTTGCCCCAAGCAAACTGAGCCTTTCTGGTGCTGATTCCCAGGTGGGTGGGCTTGTATACATTCTAGGACCATGTGGGTCTTTCCAACAAACTTTCCTGTGAGGCTGGGAGTCTCTCCATGAGCATCAACCCCCACAGGTGTTTTCAATTGATGTTTTGAGGGTTTATTTCCCAGTGCTGGGACCCTGGGTTGCACGGCCTGTCTCACTCCACAATTTCTCCTGCTTTATCTACGCGCGAATATGGGACTGCCTGGTCAGCTGCCTTGCAGGTAGTGCCTTGCTTCACAATCACTGCCTCTCTGGGTCTGCCCATTGCCACCCTGTGCCCAGGGTCTTCCAGGGCATTCACCTGCATGCCCATGGTCCACAAGCTGTCATCTTGCATGCCCAAGATGTCCTTCATGCCCGGTGGCACCACTTTTTGTGCCAGGACCCCTCTCCATCCACCAGCCTGACTCCGCCCCATGTACCAGTCTGGATGATTGTGTCTATTTGATCTCCTTGGTTGTCCAACTTCCATTCAAGTTCACTTTTCTGTCAGTTCTGGTTGGTATTTTGTTTGTAAATTGTTGTCATCCTTATTTTGGTTATGGGAGGAGGCATAGTGTGTCTACCTACACCTCCATCTTGGCCAGAAGTCTCCTGTTTTACTTTCTCCACAGACATTGTTGCTAGCTGGAATCACTGCATTTTGCAGTAGTTGTTTCTTATTCATTTATCATCTCTTACCCTCAACTGAAATGAAACAGCACAAGGAGCAGGGAACTTACCTGTCATGTTCACTTCACTATTCCCAGCACTCAGCAGTTGCTGGCTGAGTTAAATAAATAATTGAATGTAGAGATGTGTACATTATATAATGATGCCAATAAAATTATAGAGAAAAAGGTATATTGGGGGCCCAATAATCTTTACTGATCATTTTGCAGCCTTTCATCTAACATCGGGCCAATTTTGGGGAGGAGCCCATGCTGCCAGGAGATTCATCACTGAATACCACATACTGGTGACCAGCCACCCTTCAAACCTGTCTCCTAGGAGGCCAATGGCTCCTCCACATTCATACCATACTGCAAGGAATCCTGCCAATGGCACCAATTGTCTTGCAGCCTTTTAAGGCCAGCAGATTCACATGGGATTCGGGCAGATGGAAGAAAATTCAGAGCCGTTAGGGAATGCCTAACACGCCTTTATTTAAGGTTGAGGTGATTCATGCATGCTGCAAGCCCCATGTCATGCTACTGGATGTCTCACTCCTGTATGTAATAAATGAACACAAAGCCAGAAGGATGCCAAGATATATAACAAAGTGTGATTCTCCATATGTGGGACAATTCTCAAGATTATGGGAATACTGCTTATGAGTATTCCCTTTGTGGAATATTAACTGACCATAGAGACATGGGTTTATTTCTGGGCTCCCTATTCTGTTCCATTGATCTGTGTGTATGTTCTTATACCAGTACCAAACTGTTTTGATTACTGTGGCCTTGTAATATAGTTTGATGTCAGATATTGTGATCCTTCCTACTTTGTTTTTCTTTTTCAGTATTGCTACAGCTATTTGGGGTCATTTATGGTTCCATACAAATACTTGACATACTTGTTCTGTATCTGTGAAATATGTCATTGGTACTTTAATAGGGATTGTGTTGAATCTGTAAATTGCATTGGGTAGTATGGACATTTTGATGATGTTAATTCTTGTAATCCGTGAATATGGTGTAAATGCTCCCATTTATTTTGTCTTCCTTCATTTCTTTCTTCAGTTTTGTGTAGTTTTCTGAGTACAAGTCTTTTAACTCCTTGGTTAAGTTTATTTCTAGGTGCTTTAGTTTATTTTTTTTGTTGGTATAACAAGTGGGATTTTTTTTCTGATTTCTGTTTGTGATATTTTGATGTTGGTGTACCAAAATGCCTTTGATTTCTGAATATTGACTTTGCATCCCACTATTGCCAAATTCACTTATTAGGTTCAGTAATATTTTTGTTGGAGTTTATAGGGTTTTCTGTGTATACTATCATGTCATCTGTAAATAATGACAGTTTTACTTTCCTTTTTCCAGTTTGGATACCTTTTACTTCTTTTTCTTGTTTAATTGCTGTGACTTGGACTTCAAATACTATGTCAAATAGAAGTTGTTTGTTCCCGTGTTTTCTTCACAATTTAGTTGTAATTTTGGATTTGTCCTGGTAGGAGGATAGTGTGGCTTCCATTCACTCCTCTGTCACCTTTCCAGTCCTCCTTTCTCTTGCTGCTTTTTAAGATTATTTCTTTATCTTTAACCTTTGGCATTTTAATTATGATGTGTCTTGGAGTGGGCCTCTTTGCATTCATCTTGTTTGAGACTCTGTACTTTCTGGACTTGCATATCTATTTCTTTCACCAAATTAGAAAAGTTTCCTTTCATTATTTTTCAAATAGATTTCCAATTTCTTACTCTTTCTCTCTTCCTTCTGGCACCTCTGATGCAAATGTTGGACTTCTTAAAATGGTACCAGAGGCTGCTTATACTAGCCTTATGTTTTGGATTCTTTTTTTTCTTCTTGTTCGGATTGGTTGTTTTTTGCTTTCTATGTTCCAAATCATCTATTTAATTCTTGGCTTCATCCACTGTGCTGTTGTTTCCCTGTAAATTGTTTTTTATTTTAATTAGCATTTCCTTTGTTTTGGATTGGATCTTATTTTAGCTGTTGAGGTCCTCACTAAGTTCCTTGACCATCCTTACAAGGAGTGTTTAGAACTCTGCATCGAGGGCTTCCAGCCAAGATGGAGGTGTAGGTAGATACACTTTGCCTTCTTGCACAACCAAAAGAAGGACAACAACAAATTTAAAAACAAAAAATTACCAGAACTGTCAGAAAGTCAAACTGTATGGAAGTCTGACAACCAAGGAGTTAAAGAGGAAACACTCATTGAGAGCGGTAGGAGGGATAGAGATGGGTAGCCAAGGTAGAGATGACTTATGGCTAGGCAACAGCTGGAGGTTGGGGTGGGAAAGGTGTCAGGTGGCACACCAGGTAAGGTGGCAAGCTGGAGGACTGGGTGACCCTACATTCGCATGTGGATAAACTGGGAGAAACAACTGGGGAGTAAGACAGACCATGCAAGCCAGGTTTACAGCATAGGGAAAGAAAGCCTCAGAAACTCTGACTGAAAAAAATGATTGAGGTTGAGATCGCAGGAGAAGCCCCCAGCCTCACAGCAAAGTTTGTTGGAGAGAAAAAGGGGTCCTAGAATGTACACAAAACTACCCATCTTGGAATCAGTGCCAGAAGAGTCCAAAATGCTTGTGGGTAGTGGAGGAAGTGACTGTAAGCCAGCAGAGCTGAGCAAGCAGTACTATTCCCTCTCAGACCCCCTCCCCAGCATACAACACCAGAACAAAGTGATGTGGGTTGCCCTGTTCTGGCGAATACCTAAGTCTCTGCTCCTTACTACATAACAGGTAGTCCAGGAAAAAATATGGCCCAAATGAAAATAAAGATCAAACCTCCAGAAAAAATACAACTAAGTGATGAAGAGAGAGCCAACCTATAAGATGCAGAGTTCAATACACTGGTAATCAGGATACTTACAGAAATGGTTGAGTATGGTCACAAAATAGAGGAAAAAATGGAGGCTATGAACAGTGAAATAAAAGAAAATATACAGGAAACCAATAGTGATGGGAAGGAAACTGAGACTTGAATCAATGATTTGGAGCAGAATAAAGAAATAAATATTCAATTAGAACAAAATGAAGAATTCAAAAAAAATGAGGAGAGGCTTAGGATCATCTGGAACAACTTTAAATGTCCCAGCATCAAACCATAGAGTTACCAGAAGAAGAACAAGAACAAGAAATTGAAAACTTATTTGAAAACATAATGAAGGAGAACTTCCCTAGTCTGGCAAAGGAAATAGACTCCCAGGAAGTCCAGGAAGCCCAGAGAGTCTCAAAGAAGTTGGACCCAAGGAAGCACACACCTAGGTACATGATGGCTGCATTACCCAAGATGAAAGATAAGGAGAGAATCTTAGAAACAGCAAGAGAAAAGGAGACAGTTACCTACAAAGGATTTCCTATAAGGCTATCAGGTGATTTCTCAAAAGAAACCTTGCATACAAGAATGGGCTGGAAAGAAGTATTGAAAGTCATTAAAGGCAAGGACCTACATCCAAGATTACTCTATCCAGCAAAGCTATCATTTAGAATGGAAGGGCAGATAAAGTGTTTCTCAGATAAGGTCAAGTTCAAGAAGTTCATCATCATCCAGCCCTTATTATATAAAATGTTGACTTATCTAAGAAAAAGAAGAAGATCAAAAGTACAGACAGTAAATTGACAACAAACTCACAATTGTCAACAACTGAACAAAAAACCCACAAGAACAAATTAAGCAAATAACTAGGACAGGAAAAGATTACAGAAATAGTGATCACATGGAGGGTTATCAGAGGGGAAGGAGAGGGAGACAATTGGCAGGGAAGGTACAGGGAATAAGAAGCATAAACAATTAGTACAAAATAGATGGGGAGGTTAAGAATAGTATGGGAAATGGGGAAGCCAAAGAACTTATATGTATATTCCATGGACATGAACTAAGGTGGTAGAATGATGATGGGAGGAGGGTACAAGGTAGAGGGGAATAAAGGGGAGAAAAAATGGGACAATTGTAATAACATAATCAATAAAATATATTTAAAAAACAACTCTGCATGTCATAGATGACTAATTTACATTTTGTTTAGCTTTTTTCTGAAGTTTTGATCTATTGTTTCATTTGGGCCATGTCTCCTTGTTTTGGCAGTGTTCATGTGTTTGTTTCTATGTATTAGGTAAAGCTGCTTTGACTCTGTGTTTTGGTTGTGTGGCCTAATGTAGTAGGTGTCCTGTAGGTTCTAGTGGCACAGCCTCCCCTATCACCCAAGCTGGGTACTCAAGATTCGCCCGTCTTGTGGGCTGAATATACCTTCCTCTTGTAGTTGAGCCTTGGTTACCGCTGGGAGATCATTGGGAGGGATTTACTGAAGCCAATCAGTTGCATGGATTGGCTGTGACCATTGACCACAAACCTCTTTCCTCCATGGAGGATCAGCTGTGCGGGGGCTGGGTGATGGTGCTTCAGTGTGGCCTGTAGCTGTCTACTGGGTTCACAGACCCTGGGGTTTCCCCAGGTGGTGCTGGCCATTTCAGCCCAACCTATGTTTTGTTCAGAGCACCCTGTTTGACTTATAAAGCAATCCGAGGTGGCTGCTACTTGTGCTAGGCTTGGAGATTCCCAGGTGGGGCCAAGCTGTGAATCTAGGCTGGCAGCTGCTAGTGCTGGGCCTGGAGCCACTTGGCAAGGGATATGATGGCTTGGGCTCTCTGAAGCCAGCTGTTGCTTGATTGCAGGGATTTAGGAAGGTATAGAGCATGAACCAATACCAGTCTTTTGTATGTAAAAAGCCACTGTTAACAGACATAAATTGAGTGAGGTATACCTTCAGGGGATCTCCAGAGCAGTGGCAAACAGTGTTAGCCAAGTTGATGGAGTCTCAAATGTGGAACATGCCTGCTGACTCTGTGGCTCTGCCTTTCTTTCTGCCTGGGAGAAAGCTGTCTCTCAGCTTTTGCCTTGATGCAGACACTTCAGTTCCTCCCTGTATACCACTGGTGACTTTCAAGCTGCTTCCCTGGTACCAGAGCTCCAAGGGAATAAGTCTGTGTGCAGGTTCTCTTAGGTAAACTGCTTGGGACTCAAGAAGTTTCTTCCACCAACTCCATTTCTACTGGTTTGTGCAACCAGAAGTTATGGAGATTTATATTCCTGGCACTGGAACCCTGGGCGGGTGTGCCTGGTGTGGGGTTCGAACTCCTCATTCACGAGATATACCTGCTGAATTTTTGTCCACCACACGTGGATGTGGGACCAGCTTGTTCCATGTCTCTGACCCTCCTAGTGGTCTGGATGGATGTGGTTTCTTTAATTCCATAGTTGTCAGACTTCCATTCAACTCTATTTCTGATGGTTTTGAGTGATGGTTATTATATAATTTAGTTGTAATTTTGATGTGGTTGTGAGAGGAGCTGACCCATGTTTACCAAGCTGCCATCTTGACTAGAAGTCTCACCTTTCTCTTTTTCATTTTTTTGGATATCACAAGCATCATTTGCCAGATTAAACATGGAAGTACAATGAGAATAAATAACTCACTCATAGTTACAAAGAATGAATGTGAGTGATGAGATCAGAACTGATAGCCTCTTGAGTTCTGGTCTGTGAATGCTTTTCTCTTTGTCTTTTAAAATGCGGGAGGTTTAACATGGAGCTAAGGAAGCATAAGCTTCAGGGACCCTCTGTTGCATGAGCCCCTTCCAAAGCCCAGAACCTAATTTTGTTAATGTGTAATTTTAAAATTTTGTCTTTTAAAGAAGATTCCCCCGGCCCCATTTATATGAATCTTATGGCCCACAAAACCTAGATCCATCCCTTACCCTCCTCCAAACTCTAACTTTGCTCTGATTTTGCACAGCTGATCACTACCCCGTGTTCTTTGAAATATGGACTTTGAGTTTTTGCTTTTCCTAATCTATCCATCCTTTCTCTATGTGCTAATATTCCACTAAATCTTTTCCTTAGTCTCAAAAATTTTAAAAAATACTTCAAGTAATCAGACGACAATGTTCAAATGCAGATTGTGATTTATGACTTTCCCTCGTCTCTACTCACAAGGATATTCTGAATTTTCTATGTTTTAAGGCATATTTAAAGTCTGGATTTAGAGGGGATTTTATTTAGTCTGAAGGCAGGTTTGTTTTTCCAATAAATTAGGTCTCACGTATAATGAGAAGCATATTTCATCTTCAGTAAATACCTTAACTGACCCGGATTATTGTCATGAACATAAAATTCCATCAATTCTAAGAACCAAGTACCCTGGCTCTGCAGGATATGTGGAGTCCATCAGATAGCCATGATGTTTTAGTTTTTAATTGCTCTCCAGGTCTATGCATTGCATTTTTCAAAACGATTTCCAAAATTCACCAGAAGCAGAGAGCTATCTTTTCTGTCTTAACCTTTTTCTCTAAATGTCCCCCAGCATTTTAGAATCTTGTTGTTCTCTAAATGTTGAAAATTTAGCAGGGTAAACCACCTTTTCTTTCTCCTTACTTACTCATATTTTTTAGCTTCTAAAAATAATGCACACTATAGCAGCAGCTGAGAACACAAATGAAAATACAATAACAAATGAGTTGGAGCTCAAACAAAACATTCCAGTCAAGTTCTTGCATCCCTTATGCTAGCTTTGGCAGAGTTTCTTTCATTGCTGGGTCAGCTGGTGGAAGGCTCCAGGGAAATAAGGAAAGCTAGCTGCTGGAGACATAGTTCTGCTCATATCTGCTCCTGCAGGTGGAGGGCCAGTATCAGGAACATATTAGGTGCTTGGAAAATGTCTGCCGAGTTCATTGCCAGTACCAGAAATCTAGAGTTGTAACAGTTAAAGAAAATGATAGTGACATTCACTATTTATTGTGCACCTACTATGTGCTCAAACATATGTGCCATTTTCTACATGTACTGTATGGAAGGGTACTGTACATTTTGATTGAACTATTTTGATGTTGCTGTTTTGATATAGCTGTTCACAGCTCATGAACATTTAAATAAACAAAATTTGATTTCTTTCATTTTATTTATTTTCAAGTCACTGGCACTCTATCTCTGAGTCACAGACCATTACCAACTTCCAACTCTGAGGCAGGGCTCAGACAGGGATGATGGAGAGGCATCTTCTCACTCAAATGTACATGGAAGTGGAATTCATATGATTACCACATTTGCTAAGCACAAAAACCTGTCATGCTCCATGAGTTTTAATTGGTAAGCACATATGCCTACTTAATAATAAAGCTTTTTGATTTCCAGTTGAAAAAACTAGAGCAGTGAATCTCAGTGCTCCCAGAGGAGTATATTAGAACACACATTTAAAAAAATGAATGAAGGGGGAGAATAGAACAACTGTAATGGTATAATCAATAAAATATATTTAAAAAATGATATTCAGTATGTAATATAATTTCATCTCTATAAAAGGATCAAATTGATCGTTAAAAATATCAACTACATAAAAGTTAATAAAATAGAAAGTAAAAGTCCACTATAGTCAAAGTGGGGGTTCAGGATGGAGCAACAGACGATAGCTGTACTTACTACTTGGTGACAAAAAGGGACAACAAAGCAGTGATTTTCTACATCGAAACAGGTATGGCAAAAATTCTCACCTTAGCCTCTGCAAGTTGGATGTCACATACCTATTTTATAGACCTTTTCCAAGGCCACACAGCTTCGTAAGCATCTGAGCCAAGTCTGCCCGACTCACAGACTATGCCTTTTCAACCATACTTTCTGTGCCCTGTAGGAGATCTGAAATAAAGTGACCAAGGCACTTGCAGCTGACTGTAGGCAGCTTTTGGTACAAAGTTCTGGGTGTTGAGCAATGTTGACTAGTAGCCCCAGCTGTGCTGCCTGGGGCATGAGGTAGGTTTAGATAACATTTAGATCTTGCAAATCAAAAATATCCTCAGCCCTTCCAGGGGTTTTGGTGGCTGATCTGGTGTTTGATGGGGGAGCATTTGACATGTTGGCTGATATGTAATGGTTCTGTCTCCTCAGGGAAGAGTCAACTGGATCTACAATAACACACTGTTTTATTTTTTCATAGTACTTATTATTATATAAAACTGTCTTCAGTTTTTGGGTTTATTTACTTACTGTCTTTGTCCCCTCACTAAAATATAAGTTATCTGAATGCAGGTGACATGTCATTTTTGTTTCATGCTGTAGCCCCAGCTTCCAGCACCTTGGTCAGCAAGTCTTGGAAAACAAATATTAATTGAGTGCTGCTCTGAGCACTTCTTCCCTGTTTTCCCATGCAGAGGTGGATGGCCAAAGGTCTTGAATCTGGTATATCTGAGTCTTGCAGATGCTGATTAAGATAGAGACAAGGATCTAGTCCTGCTAGAAAATGTTATAAAGTACCAGGAGGAGAGCTAGGTCAGGAAAGATTTGGAGCTTGTTTGGATGGGTGGCTGCCAGTCTAGGAAGTTAGGACAAGATGTGGATCATGAAACCAATAGGAAATTTCAGAAGCCAGAAAGCAGGTCAGGGTAGAACATAGTGCTTATAAGTATAGGCTTCTGAGCTGGGCCTAACTCCAGCTCTATCCTGGATTGTGTGACCTTGGCCAAAGTACTTGATGTACCTAAAGAGTTCTTTTATGGTTATCTATCAAATAAGGTTAATAATAGCACCCATGAAATTATACTATGAGAACTTAGCAAATTAAATTTTACACATGGAACACACAATAAATGTTAGTTCTAATTAGTAAGCTAAACAGTTGGTCAGTAGGGAAATGCAGGACAGCATAGTTGGAGAACAAGTCTTGTGATTTGTGTGCACTTACAGAGGGAAAAACTGAGTTATATCTTTGCCTATTTATTGACAGATGCAGGACTTGCCATTTTACCCTTGGTTTGGGGCCTGAAACAGGGTTAGGATGAGGGAGTGAGCCTTGTAGTGGTGGCAGAATCCTATTAGCTTTATCTGTAAGCCCAGGTAAGGCCAGAAACTCCCACACAAGCAGAGCGAGTGTACCTCTTATGCTCACAAAGCAGAATAAATAAGAAGTTCAGGAGCACAAAAGCAGAACCCTAAGAAACAGCCCTGCTCTGATATCTCTTTAATTAGAGAGCGGAAAAAGAAAGTGCCCAGAGTCCAGTCCTGCCAATGGAGAATGTGTGAATTTCCTTTCATGAAGAAAGAGGTGGTCACATTGCTTTAGGAATCTCTGAGATTTAGAGGAACATTTGTCTGGCACTATACTCCCAATATATCAGCCACTAGCTACACATGGCTACTGAGCCCTAGAAATGTAGCTGGTTCACACAGAAATATACTATAAACTTGAAATACACTCTGGATTTTTTAGAACTAAATACCAAAAAGGATACACTATGCCTCATTACTAATTTTTATATTGATAACACACTGAAGTGATAACTAAATTTTAGATATGTTAGGTTAAACAAAATGTATGGTTAAAATGAATTCCATTTCTTTTTCTTTAATGTAGCTACTATGAAATTTGATGTTACATATGTGAATTGAATCCATGGTCTGCACTATTTTCTAATAGGACAGTGTTGTCCTAATAAGCATCTGTGCCTTACAGAGTCAGTATATCTGAGAACTAAAAGCGTTCTCTTCTTTATCACACAGTCTTCAGTGTTTGCTCTTCAGCTCTGAGGCCCCTCTTAATAGATAAGGTTGGTTCTACAGTGATCTGTCCTAGGTTTGTGATTTAGGAGCCTACAACAAGCATAGGCTAAGCCAATCTTGGACAATTTTATTTAAGAATCCATATAAGTTAATGTTAGATTTTCTTTAAAAAATTCTTTTATTGTTGTTCAAGTACAGTTTTCTTCCCTTTCCCACCACCCCAGCACAATACCATCTCCCTCCCCTATTTCCACACTTCCTCTGTTATTGTCCATGTGTAATTTATCATTGTTCCTGCAAACCCTTCACCCTTTTTCCTTGAAATTCTCTCCCCTATCCCCTCTGGTCACTGTCAGCATGTTCTAAATTTCAGTGTTTTTGGTTATATTTTGCTTGTTTGTTTTGTTGATTAGGTTCCTGTTAAAGGTGAGATCATGTGGTATTTGTCTTTTACCTCCTGGCTTATTTTGCTTAGCATAATGCTTTCCAGTTCCATCCATGCTCTTGCAAAGGGTAGGAGCTCCTTCTTTCTTTCTGCTGCATAAAATTCCATTGTGTAAATGTATCATAGTTTTTGGATCCATTCATTTACTGATGGGCATTTAGGTTGCTTCCAGCACTTGGCTATTGTAAATTGCTGCTATGAACATTGGGGTGCGTAGGTTCTTTTGGATTGGTGTTTCAGGGTTCTTAGGATACAATCCTAGCAGTGGAACTGCCAGGTCAAAAGGCATTTTTATTTTTAAATTTCTGAGAAAATTCCATACTGTTTTCCATAGTGGTTGAAACAGTCTGCAATCCCACCAACAGCGAACTAGGATTCACTTTTCTCCACAACCTCTCCAACACTTGTTGTTTGTTGCTTTGTTTATGATGGCCATTCTGACTGGTGTGACGTGGTATCTCATTGTAGTTTTAATTTGCATCTCTTTCTCAGCAGTACTGAGCATCTTTTCATGTGTCTCTGGATCCTCTATATGTCCTCCTCAGAGAAGTGTTTGTTCAAGTCCTTTGCCCACTTTTTTAATTGGGTTGCTTGTCTTCTTAGAGCAGAGTCATGTGAGTTCTTTATATGTTGTGGAGATTAAACCCTTGTCTGACGTATCATTGGCAAACACGTTTTCCCATACAGTTGGTTGTCTTTTTATCTTAATACTGTTTTCTTTAGCCACACAGAAGCTTTTTATTTTGATGAGATCCCATTTGTTTATTCTTTCCTTTATATTCCTTGCACTAGGGGACATATCAGTGAAAATATTGCTGTGTGAAATATCTGAGATTTTCTTGCTTATGTTCTCCTCTAAGAACTTTAATGGTGTCATGGCTTATATTTAAATTTTTTATCCACCTTGAATTTATTTTTGTGTATGGTGTAAGTTGGTGCTCAAGTCTCATTTTTTTGCATGTAGCTGTACAGTTCTCCCAACACCATTTGTTGAAGAGGCTATTTTTACTCCGTTTTATGTTGCTGTCCCCCTTTGTCGAAAATTAATTGACCACAGAAACTTGGGTTTATTTCTGGGCTCTCTGTTCTCTTCCATTGGTCTATGTGCCTGTTTTTATTCTAGTACCAGGCTGTTTTGATTATAGTGGTCTTGTAATACAGTTTGGTATAAGGTATTGTGATCTCTCCTACTTTGCTTTTTTCTCTCAAAGTTGCAGCAGCTATTTGCAGTTGTTTATGTTTCCACAGAATTTTTGGAAGTGTTTGTTGTAGTTCTGTGAAGTATGTCATTGGTACTTTAATAGGTATTGCATTGAATCTGTAAATTGCTTTGGGTAGTATGAAAATTTTGATAATGTTAATTCTTCTGATCCATGAACACGGTGTATGTTTCCATTTGTTTGTGTGTTTCTGTTTTTCAAATAGTTTTTTTATTTAATTATTGTTCAAGTACAGTTTTCTGTCTTTTACTCCCATCTCAGCCCACTCTCCCAGTGCTCCCCACCTCCCTCCCATTTCCACACCCCTTAGTTATTGTCCATGTGTCCTTTATACTAGTTCCTGTAAATCCTTCCCCTTTTTTCATGAAATGTTTTGTCTTTCTTGATTTCTTTCTTCAGTGTTGTATCATTTTCTGAGTACAGGGTTTTACCTCCTTGGTTAGGTTTATTCCTAGGTATTTTATTTTTCTTTTTGCTATATCAAATGGGATTTTTTTCCCTGAATTCTGCTTCTGATATTTCATTGTTGGTATACAAAAGTGCCTTTGACTTCTGGATATTGACTTTGTATCCTGCTATTTTGCCAAATTTATTTATTAGGTCAAGTAGTTTTTTTGCCGAGTCTATAGAATTTTCTATGTACACTTTCATGTCATCTGCAAACAATGACAGTTTTGTTTCCTCCTTTCCAACTTGGATGTCTTTTATTTCCTTTTCTTGTTTGATTGCTGTGGCTAAAACTTCCAATACTATGTTGAATAGAAGTGGTTAAAGTGGACAACCTTGTCTTGTTCCTGATTTTAGTGAAAAAGCTTTTAGTTTTTGCCCATTGAGTATGTATGATGTTGGCTGTAGATCTCTCACATATGGCCTTTACTATGTTGGGAAATGCTCCCTCTGTCCCCACTTTGCTGAGTGTTTTTATCATCAATGGGTGCTGTACCTTATCAAAAGCTTTTTCTGCATCTATTGATATGATCATGTGGTTTTTGTCTTTGCTGTTGTTTATGTGATGTATTGCATTTATTGATTTGCAAATACTGTACTATCCTTGTATCCCTGGAATAAAATCCTTTTGGTCATGATGTATGATATTTTTAATGTATTGCTAGATGCAGTTTCCCAATATTTTGTTGAGGATTTTAGTGTCTATGTTCATCAGCAATATTGGCCTGAAGTTTTTTTTCTTTGTTGTGTCTTTATCTGTTTTGAGGATTAGGATGATGCTGGCTTCATAAAAAGAGTTTGGGAGTCTTCCATCATTTTGGATTCTTTGGAATAGTATGTGAAGAACAGGGGTTAGCACTTCCTTAAATACTTTGAAGAATTCTCCTGTGAAACCATCTGGCCCAGGGCTTTTGTGTGTCTGGAGTTTTTTGATTACTGCTTCAATTTCATCTGCTGTTATTGGTCTGTTCAGGCTTTCTGCTTCTTCTTCATTGAGTTTTGGAAGATTATATTTTTCTAGAAATTTGTCCATTTCACCTAGGTTTTCAAATTTCTTGGCACACAGTTCTTCATTTTCTTACAATCCTTTGTATTTCTGTGGGGTCAGTTGTAATCTCTCCTCTTTCATTTCTGATTGTGTTTATTTGGATCCTCTCTCTTTTTTCTTGATGAGCCTGCTTAAAGGCTTGTCGATTTTGTTTATCTTTTCAAAGAACCAGCTCATGGATTCATTGACCCTTAGAATTGTGCCTTTTGTCTCTATGTCATTTGATTCTGCTTTGATTTTGGTTATTTTCTTCCTTCTACTTGCTCTGGGCTGTCTTTGTTGTTGTTCCTTGAGTTCGTGTAGGTGTAGGATTAAGTTGTTTATTTGAAATGTTTCTATCTTTTTTAGGTAGGCCTGTATCACTACGAACTTCCCTCTCAGGACTGCCTGTGCTGTGTTTTGGGTTGTTGTGAGTTCATTTTCATTTGTTTCCAGGAGCTTTATGATATATTTCCTTATTTTATTCTTGATCCATTCAATATTTAGTAGCATGCTATTCAATTTCCATGATTTTGTGTGTTCAATGTGCCTTTGAAAAGAATGTGTATTTTGCTTCTTTGGGATAAAAGGCTCATTATATATTAGTTAAGTCCATTTTATCTAAGGTGTTGTCCAATGCCACAATATCTTTGTTTTGAAGATCTGTCCATTTTGACAATAGTGTGTTAAAATCTCCTACTATGATTGTGTTGCTATCAACATCTTTCTTGAGGTCCTCCAAGATTTTCTTTATGTATTTGGGTGCTCCTATGTTGGGTGCATATACATTTACAATGTTTATGTCTTCTTGGTGGATTCTTCCCTTGAGTATTATGAAGTGACCTTCTGGGTCTTTCTTTATAGCTTTTTTTTTGAAGTCTACTTTGTCTGATATGAGTATTGCTACTACGGCTTCTTTTCTTGTCCATTTGCTTAAAAAAATTGTTGCCAGCCTTTTGCTTTCAGTCAGTGTAGGGTTTTTGTCCTGAGGTGGGTCTCTTGTAGGCAGCATATGTGTGGATCATGCTTTCTTATCCATTCAGCTATTCTATGTCTTTTGATTAATGCATTTTATCCATTTGTGTTTAAGGTTATTATTGAAAGGTACTTATTTATTGCCATTTTTTGTACTTGTGTTCCTTTCTCTCAAGTTTTCTTCCTTTTCTTAAAGCAGTCCCTTTAGCATCTCTTGCAGAGTGATTTTGTGGGGTGTGTATTCTTTTAGACTTTTTCTGTCTTGGAAGCTCCTTATTTGGCCTTCCATCTTGATTGAGACCCTTGGTGGTTATAGTAACCTTGGTTGCAGGCCTCTGGTTCTCATTACTTGGAATATTTCTTGCCATTCTCTTCTTGCTTAGAGTATTTTCATTCAGAAGTCAGCTGCTAGCCTTATCAGGACTCCCTTGTATGTTACTTCCTGTTTCTCTCTTGCAGCCTTTAAGATTCTCTCTTTGTCTTGGAATTTTTCTATTTTAATTATGTTGTGTCTTGCAGTGGGCCTCTTTGGGTTCCTCTTGATTGGGAACCTCTGTGTTTCCTGGATTTATGTGACTTTTCCTCTCATCAAATTAGAAAAGTTTTCCATCATTACTTTTTCAAACAGGTTTTTCTGTCCCTTGCTCTTCTTCTTCTGGTATCCCTATTATATGGATATTATTATGTTTCGTGTTGTTCTGTACTTACCTTAATTGCTCTTCATTCTTTCTGAGCCCCTTTTCCTTTTCTTGATCTTTCTGGGTGCTTTTTTCTATCTCGTCCTCCAGCTCACTGATCTGATCCTCTGCTTCATCTAACCTACTTTTGATTTCTTTTACTCTTCAGTTCAGAAATTGTATTCTTCATTTCCTCTTCGCCTTTGTTGATAGTTTCTATTTTCTTTTTCGTGTTGATATAGCCTGCAGTGAGTTCATTGTATTTTCCCTGTAGTTTCTGGTAATTCTCTGTGAGCTCATTGAGCTTCCTGATAACCATTTTTTTGAAGTCAATATCTGATGGTTGACTTGTCTCTATTTTATTTAGTATTATTTCTGAGGCTTCCTCCTTTCCTTTCATTTGGGGATTGTTTCTTTGTCTTCCCACTGTTTGTGAGACTCTTCTTGTTAGCCTCTGCTTTTTAAATTGATTTCTTCTGACTCCCTGGATTTCTGGTGTGAACTTCTACAGTAGAAGATCTGTGGGATTCAGTGGTGCAGTCTCCTTAATCTCCTGAGCTTGCTGCTCATGGGCTGTCATTTATGTTGGTTCTCTGAATGTCTTTGGGTTTTGATTGTTGTTGGGTCTTTCTTTGGTGGGCCCTTCCCTCAAGCTGGTTAACTGAGGGTTGCTTCATGCACCACACCTTTTATTCTGTTGTGCAGGTGTGGACAGGGTGTGTTGAAACTGATTCTCCTATGTGTACAAGGTTTCAAGGCTTCTCTCTTGCTCTTGTTCAATTGTTTGCTCTGGGTAATTTCTCCACCACTTAGTTGTATTTCCAGATCTGTCCTGGATTAAAGTCAGTGTGGCTTCTACTTTCTCCTTCACCTTCTTCTGTTGTTATCTGTTGGTGGTTCCTTTGTTGGTAGGTTTCCTCTTCCAGCATATGTACTAGTGTTCACAGCTCCCACCTTGCAAGTTCTTTGGAATAGCAGAGTAAAATTTGTCTGACTGTCTCAGTTGTTGGTCTCAGACACAATGATCCCTCTTTGTGTCTAACTCTGGTCTTTGCACAGCTCCAGGTTTTCTTGTCTCACTGACTGATTTTTTAATGTCTTCTGCAATCTTTGATTTCCAAACTTCATATATGCTAGGATACCATTGACTGTTTTCTCTGTTCTTCAGAAGATTGGCTAGGTGTTGCACCTATGCTCAGGGTGAAGTGGACTCTGCTTCCTCCTATGTTGCTGCCATCTTCCCTCCAGCTTTTCTTTTCGTTATAGCAATCAAAAACTTACTATGTTCAGTTTAATCACAATATATTAAATTCTGATGTGAACTAACTGTAGAAGTCATCCTTCTGATGTGAACTAACTGTAGTGTGCCACTAGACCTCCAACAGCTTGCATTCAAAATTGAAGAACTGATCTCTAATGTGTAAAATATGTGCAGCATCTGTGCCTATGAATTAAAATGATGGAATGGCTTGAGCAACATCTCAAGGGTGCTTGAGATTTAGAGGGAACACAACTCTCTTATTGGTATGCATTTTCTTCAGGTCAAGTTCGAGTTTTTCTAAAAATTTGAAAATGTTCTTGTAGGCTACACAATTAACAGTAAACTAGGATAGCAAAGTTTGCCTTGAAATAGCTAGGCAAGGCCATAGAAAAAACCTAGTAACTGGTATGGTGTATGGAATCACCTCAAGAGTCAAATTAATGAAAAAGAAAGAGGTTTTTAGATTTGAAGCCAGGTTCTAAAACTTGGGTTCTAGTCACTATTCTGCTGATAACTGAGCACTGAACTTGTGCAAGAATCATTTCTCCCTCCAGAGTGTTATTCTGGAACATTGAGAATGCCTAGTAGTAGAACAGATGATTACCAAGATGCCCTTCAATATTTACATTTTGAAAAATTACCTCTTCTGGCACATGTACAGGTATGCATGCATGTGCATGTGTGCACACACACACCCTATAAAGAAGATTGGTCCTACGTTTCTAATTTAAATAATGGGCTAAGTGCTGAGGCTATTTGCTGAGATGGGGAAGTTTGCCATGGGACATATTGTGCATTCAGTAGGCTATCTTAGTCTTGAGATACCTAAGAGGAGATGCCACATAAGCAGCAACTGGAGTACAATCTAGAGGTTGAAGTGAGTTTGGGGTTTGAGATAGAAATTTGCAAGTCAGCAATAGAAAGATAATATTTAAGCTCATGGGAACTGATGTGCTCTCTCTTAGGGAGAAACTTTAGAGAACAAAGGTGAAATTTCCAAAAGAGGAGTTCCATCCATGGTTTAAACAATGGAAAATTGAAAAAGTGTATGATATCCTAAGTTGAATACTGTTGTAAGATGTCAGTTATTTGGGTGTTTGCTATTTTTGCTTAAAGAGCTCATCAGTTGATTTCACTTAGCATAATGCTCTCCAGTTCCATCCATGCTGTTGCAAAGGGTAGGAGCTCCTTCTTTCTTCCTGTTGCATAGTATTTCATTGTGTAAATGTACATAGTTTTTTTTATCCATTCATTTACTGATAGGCACTTAGGTTGTTTCTAGCACTTGGCTATTGTAAATTGTGCTATTATGAACATTTGGGTGCATAGGTTCTTTTGAATTGGTGTTTCAGGGTTCTTAGGGTATAATCCCAGCAGCAGTGGAATTGCTGGGTCAAAAGGCAGTTCCAATTTTAGATTTCTGAGGAAATTCCATGCTGTTTTCCACAGTGGCTGCACCAGTCTGTATTCCCACCAACAGTGTACTAGGGTTCCCTTTTCTCCACCACTTGTTATTTGTTTGTGATGGTCATTGTTACTGATGTGAAGTGGTATCTCACTGTGGTTTTAGTTTGCATCTCTCTAATGGCTAGTGATGCTGCCAGGTGGTAAAAGACCAATACCATATGATCTCACCTATTAGTGGATTTGTTTTGTTGATTAGTGGAACCTAATCAACAAAACAAATATGCAAGCAAAATATAACCAGAGACCATGAAATAAAGAACAAACTGACAGCAACCAGAAGGGGGGTGGGAGGGGATAATGGGAAAAGGGGAAAGGGTTTTCAGAAACATCTATAAAGGACACATGGACAAAACCAAAGTGGGGTAAGATCAAGGGTGGGAAGTAGGGATGGCTAGGATTGGGGCAGGGGTTTGTGGGGAGAAAATGGAGACAACTGTACCTAAAAAACAATTTAAAAAGTAAAAAAAAGAGCTCATCAGCTTCTTTTCTCTATTGTTAAACCTGTGTTAATATAAATCCAGTTCTTCATAATACACTTGAATAAGTGAAATTATATGTTTGGGGGTAGAATAAAGGCTTAAGTGTTCACTGTTGGATGCCTACAAGGGTTCATTTCCTCCTCCTCCATCATTATAAAACGTTTTATTTGTTCACTACTTATCCCTCAGGTAAAGTGAGGCAAATTTTAGCTTTAGCCATCATCCTAGCTGGTCTAAGAATAATCTCATGTCTTTTGCATGTGATTGGTTCAGGGAATTATCATGTGACCCAGGTAAACCCAATGAAATAAAAGGAGATTTTCTGGAGTTTCAACCAATCTTTTTTTCTAAATTTGATGTGCATAAATATAAGGACTAGAAGTGTGAAGATAAAGCTAATTAGAGAATGGCAAATATCAGAGAACAGCAGGGAAAAAAAGAAAAAGACCATGGATAAAGCAAACCCTGAAGCTCATCTTGTGTCTTGACTTTTAGAACTGGTTGCCAATAATTTTTCCTTTAGCTTAAGCAACTTTGAATTGGGTTTTTGGTACTTGTGGTTGAAAGTAGCCTTCATGATATACATAGCAAGAAACTTGCAGTGCATAAAATGTTTGGCTTATTACATCTTATCTCCAAACATTTCATTTGTTTATAAAATAAAAGTTGGAGCCACTTCAGAAGTGAAAAGAAGAATCTGCCTTTTCAAGGGTCTTATATTAGAAGTTTGCACTTGCATATTTAGCTGTCATTGGCAGACCTTTGATGGCTGGGAGGTTCAGTTTTTAGAATCAGATCCTCAGTACCCTTAAATTAGACTGCAGATGCTAACTCTACCTGTCAGTTCATAAGCCCTGAGCTAGAGGTACGCTAGGAAGGAGGGAGCAAGAGTAAGAATGAGGAACAAGGATCAAAGGCACAGTACTTAGGAGGGTCAACAACCTGTGAAATGAATCCTATTAAATTTGCTCAGGGTGAAAGAAATAAGAGTGGGTTCATAGTTTCAATCTTCTTGACCAATAGCGATTGCAAAATAAGCAAAAGAAAACCGACATTTATAGGTAACTACTATTTTATTTTCTGGAGTTTCGATCTATTCTTTCATTTGGGCCATGTTTCTTTGTCTCCTTGTTTTGGAAGCCACCCTGTGTTTGTTTCTATTTATTAGGTAGAGCTGCTTTGTTACATGTCTTTGTAGTGTGGCCTAATGAAGTAGGTGTCCTGTAGGCCTCCCCTATCACCCAAGCTGGGTACTCAAGGTGTGCCCTTCATGTGGGCTGAATTGAGCCTTGGTTGCTCAAGTTGACAGATCAATGGGAGGGATTTACCCAGGACAGTCAACTGCAAGGACTGGTAGTGACCACTGACCACCAACCTCTACCCTCCTTAGAGGATCAGCTGTGCAGGGGCAGGGTGGTGTTTTTTCGATGTGCTCTATAGGTGTCTACTGGGTGCATTGGCTCTGGGGTTTCCCTGGTGGTTCAGGCCAAGGTTTGCTCCCACCTGTGTTTTGCCCCAGAGCACCCTGTCTGAACTGTAAAGCAATCTGAGATGGCTGCTACTTGTGCTGGGTTTGGAGATTCCTAGGTGAAGTCAAGCTGTGACTCTAATCTGGTTGCCACTAGGGCCAACTGAAGCCAGCTGTTGCTTATTTGATAGGATATAGGAGCTAAGACCAGCCATCCTTATGGAAAAGCAGCCTGGGTGGGCCCATGCATTGTGTTGGTTCGAGCTCCCATGAATCTCCAAGGTGGGTTCACACTGTGTTAGGCTAGTTGATGGAGTCTGATATGGCACCAGCCTACCAGCTCTGTTGAGGGAGGGTTCAGCAAAGGGGCAATGGCTTCTGCTCACCCCAATGCCAGACACTTCATTCTCTCCCTATATATCACTGGTGCCTTTCAAGCTGCCATCCCAGTGCTGGAGCTCAGGGAGAGTGAGTCTGAATAGGTGAGTCCATGTGTGGGTTCCCCAAGAGGAACTGCTTGGGACTCTAGCAACCTCCTCCATTGACTCAATCCCCACTGGTTTTCACAGCCAAAAGTTGTGGGAAATTATCTTTTTGTAACTCGAATTCTTAGCTGGGAAGCCTGGTGTGAGTCTGGAACTCCTTGCTCCAGAGATATCCTCCTGAATTTTTTCCCACCACACATGGGTGTGGGACCAGCCTGTTTTGCATCTGTGCCCTTCCTGTCAATCTGGATGGATGTGGTTTCTTTAATTCTGTAGTTGTCAGACTTTCATTCAACTTGATTTTTGATAGTTCTTCATGATGGTTGGTCTATATTTTAGTTGTAATTTTGATGTGGTTGTGTGAAGAGACATGTCTGTCTATGTCACCACCTTGACAGGAAGCCCCAGTAACTATTATTTTAAAGGCACTCTCCTAGGAGCTTTCATGTGTGTGGAATTTGTCAGCTTCCATAACTGGATGAGCCAATTCCTTAATAAATCTATCTCTTTTTTGGATTTAGAGAATAAGTAAGTTCCAGGTGAAACCTTCTGATTACTGGGTACTCACATAGTGTATATCATGGGGAGGTAAGCCTACCACTTGCATGGAGACACTCTTGGAGTGGGCTCTGTATAGCATGTTATCCAGACCATTGAAAACTCTGAGCCTATTTCTTAATGTCTTGCCCACCATCCCCAACCCAGCTGGCTGTGTGTTTTTGAGTGAGTCTGGGGGAACCCAGAGTTCCCCATATTGATGGAAGAGATCTTAGTGGTACAGCTGGGACAGAATTGTCCAGCTACCTCTCCTCTTTCACTCCCAGCCTTGGAGGCCTAGGTTTTATATAACAAAGGAAATTTTTAAGCTTCAAGGAGAGTATATAAAAAATGATGTAGGTTTAGAAATGTGGATAAAAGTTCTCTGAGGTCAACCTTAGTCTATTATTAAAGACTTCTGTGTGTATGGAGAGAGAGACAGACAGACAGGGAGAAAGATGGGGAGAGAACTGTGTGTGAGAAACACACAGGCATACTATTTACTTCTGTGGTTAACTATAAATTACATAAAAGACATCATTTTAGCCATTTTAAAATGTACAATTCAGTGACATTAAGTAAATTCACAATGTTGTGCTGCCATCACCCTATCTAGTTGCAGATCTTTTTCATTTCTCCAGATGGAAACATCGTATTTATTAACCAACAGGAAGAAGGAGGATGAATTGGCAAAACTCTTGCTCTGTTTCCTTAGAAATCCAATCTTTCCTTCAGCTTTAACTCTGGACTGTGGATTGAGCCAAATGCCCCCAAACGAATGATTTGCTTTGTGAATTTGCAAGTTTTCCTGTCCCCTAGGGAGCCGATTAAAGAGCGGAACATCTGCTGCCCTCTGTTCTGCCCTTTGCGCAGCATTTGCAGCCTCGCCTCTTCTGCCTGTGCAGAGAAGAGTTCTCTTTCTGTTACACATCACCCCGTGTGATCCCCAGAGCTCTTTCCGGCTTTACAGCAAGAATTCTGCTGATAACCTCAGATGATATTTAGATGTATTCAGTTTCAGAGGACTTGTCTTTGACTGTAGAATTCTGAATGAAGGTGTCTTAGAAAACCAAATTTCCTTCCCACAATCTACAATCAGTCCTGAAGCAGATAATCCTCCGTTGTTTTGATGAGGACCACAGCCCGCCTGGCATCATGCCCATTTCCTTAGGCTGGCTGATCGAGGATCTGTTTGGCAGGCAGTGGGCACATACCAAGCACAATGGTCACCTTCTCCACACAAACTCCTTCTCTGCTCCATGCTCATTATGGTGAAGGATGCAGCATTTTTGTAAGGCTACCTCGACAGGTGAGAACATGGGTGTGATCTCACTATGTTATTATCTGTAAAGCATCCAGTAGAGCGCTGAACAAATAGTTTGTCTTTAAAGTTTATTTTTTAAATAAAATCTGTTAGTATAATTTATATACAGACATGAAAAACAGCTGGAAAATTTTTAATTTTTAATTTATTTTAAATTTTATTTATTTTTTCAACTGGAAAAGGTTTTAAATGCAGTTCTTTCTGTTCTTGTAATTTGTTCCACACATATATTTTGAATACCAACTCTGTACAGTACATTGGCATGCATGCCCGGAACTGTCTGAAGAGTTTCCTAAATAATGGTGTGGTTACCAATCTTAGGGGTAAAGGATGTGAGAGCAAGTATGAGCGTGCTTATAAACAGAAAGAACCGTTACAGAGACAGGGAAAAATACAATCAGCCTGGTGGGGCCCATACAAGGTTTTAATTGTTCATGTTAATTAAACTCTGTGTCCCTGAGTAAGGTAATGTAACCAAATCATAACAATTATATGGAAACTCCTTTGGGTGGGTGTTTTGGGGCTGGGAATAAGTCAATGCAAGCTAAATTCTTGTTGTAGGTTGGTGATTTTCAACCTTTTTTCATCTCATGGTACATATAAACTAATTACTAAAATTCTGTAGCACACCAAAAATATATCACATTTTTGCTGATATGACAAAAAATTGGGTACAATTTTGATTCATTCACACTGAATGACTATTGTTGTCTTGGCTATTTTGTTTTATTGACAATCTAAAAGAAAAGAGGTCAGTGCCCCTGACGAAATAGTCAAATATTGCATGTTTTAAAAATTCTTATGGCACACTGGTTAAAAACCACTGCTGTAGGTAGACCAACCTTGGATGTGAGAGTAGGGGTCCTGCTGTGAGGGCAGGAGGCAGAGGGAGATGGATGGAGAGAGGAGGGAGGTGATAGAGGAAGGGAGCAAGCTGTTATAGGGAGTGGGTGCTGAGGGCCATAGCTTGCTTACTTAGATGATATTGTAAGACCTATAATGAACCTTCTGACTTAAAAAAAATAAACCACTTAAGAAGGGGCCTCCTGGCTTCCAAGTTAAAGAGTTGTTACGAAAATCATAGCCATTGCTAGCTACATTCATTTGAAAAGGAAACATTGGACCCAATTAGGCAGCCTAACTCAGATGTGAAATGCATTGGGAGAAAAGATGCATTCTTTTCTCAAAAGATGTGCCACTTCATTCTTTGTTTTCTTTGTGTACAATGCCCAGAAAATAAGCCTTTTGTCAATTTTTAGTACATAGGGTTGAAAATGCTCATTTTGATCATGTCACACAGATGGGTGAGAGAGGGCTAAACCATGATCTCCATACTAATTTCTCCAGCTATATTGAGATGTCATCTGCAAATAAGAGTATGCACATCTTCATTTGATCATGTTCTATCATAGATTGTTTACTTGTTGCTTCTTGTGTTTGCATATCAAGTGTATTTATTCAATACATTAATCTGCTAGGGTTGCCATAAAAATAGCATAGACTGGCCCTGGCTGGTGTAGCTCAGTAGATTGAATGTGGGCCTGTGAACCACACGATCGCAGTTCAATTCCCAGTGAGGGCACATGCCTGGGTTGCAGGCCACTTCCCAGCAGGGGACCCACGAGAGGCAACCATACATTGATATTTCTCTCCTTTCTCCTTCCCTTCCCCTCTAAAGATAAATAAATAAAATCTTTAAAAAATAGCATAGACTGGGTGGTTTAAACAACAGAAATTTATTTTTCTACAGTTCTGAAGGCTAGAAGTCCAAGATTAAGGTGCTGCAGATTTGGTTTCTCTTAAGGCCTCTCTCTTTGGCTTGCAGATGGTTGCCTTTTTCCTCTGTCCTCAAATAGAATTTTCTCTGTGTGTGTGTGTGTGTGTGTGTGTACCTCTTATGTTTTTTCCTTTTAAGGACATAAGTCCTTTGAATTAGGGCCCCACTGTAACAGCCTCGCTTAACTTTAATTATCTCCTTAAAGGCCCTAATAGTCACATTGAGGGTTAGAGCTTCAGCATATGAATTGTAAAGGTAAAGCACAATTTATTCTAGACACTTAGTAAAAGTGGAAGAGACCTTTCTTTTGCAGCTGCACCAGGAAAGCTGGCAGAATCTTTGATAAAGAGTAGGGCCACTGAACACAAATTAACTATCTCTCAGGGATAGGGGTGAGGCAGTTGGAAGATAGCATGGTTTACTCAAGAGAAATAATTCTTATGTAATATATTGAAATTTTTTGAGAGACTAAATATCTGTATAATAAAGTACATAAATAACAGAACTGCAAGGTGCCTTGGAGACCATCTTGAAGGGAAGAGGGAAAATCAAAGGAGGGGAAGATTGAGGGTGGGAGGTGGGAGTCAGTGGGGCAGTAATGGGAGGAAATGGAGACAGCTGTACTTGAACAAGAATAAAAAATGAAGAGAATTGAATTGGATGTGAAAAAAAGAAAATTCTGTGCAAACACATATATAGCTCAATAAATCATCTTACCAAATGTACTTGTAGAATGATAAATTCTAAGCAGTGGATTTTGATCAGGAAAAGAATCTTAGGTACCCCCACTGTTGGGTCAATCTGTTCTTGTTGGCTCACTTGCCCTTCTCTTGCTCTCAGTGAACTCAACACTTCTCATTCCCTACTACCTGTCATATACAAATGTGTATGTGTAATATAATGTATACATACTTTATTTATGTATAATGTGTATGTATAATACAATTACTACATATCACTCAAAATTTATGTGTAATATTGATTCATAAAAAGAATGAAGAGTTAAAATCTTATACTTTAGTTTTTTTTTAGAAAAGATTAGTTAGAAATTTTTTGGTTTCTTTGGGAGAAGGGGAATGGAGCAAATGCTTAATGAAAGAGATGTCTACGGATTATTCTAAGAGCTTTTTGGTCACAAATAGGTTTATGTACTCTAAATGATGTGACAACAGAAAAAAATTTTGCTTGGTTTACACTCTAACGAGATTCTTGGTTCCTTTCAAAGCCATTACTTATATGCTTCTATTTTTCCTCTGGCAATAGTGTGTGTGTGTGTGCACACACACAGACACATATATGCTATACATATAATTTTATATATATAAATATATATATCCAACATATATATATACAGACACACATATACATGCTGTACATATAATTTTCTTCTTTGGACTATAACTGATAAAACAAACAGTTGAAAAATAGACACTTGAATGAAACATTAAGTTAAAATGAACCATACTAATTTGCTGAGTCTTGAACTGAACCCAAATGTCACTTTTGTATTAAATAAAAAATGCATCAGTTTTATTCCAAAACATTGAACTGGTTTGAGCCATAATTAAGCCTGTATATTTTCTCCAAAAAAACATTGAGCTGGAAAAAAGCTGAAATGTCAAAATGCCCCTGAACAAAATTTGAGCCAAACTGTTTTCTTTGGTTTGAATCCTTGATAAAAAGGGAATTTTATCTTAATATGTTTGTTTTCATTTATGTTGTTCCTTTATGTTTTAGATTCAACCAACATAATGATCTCTTGTGATTTTCTAGAAGCTTTGGCAACCATAATTAGTCATATCAAAAATGCCATTCAGAGTTCCAAGTAATACTATCAAAAAGACTCACCCTTACACAGGCACATGTAGAGGCTGACAAGGGATCAATTGGAGGCCTGTCTATGACTGGGGTACTATATACAAGTATTTCTAATACTAACTGGCCCTTCGTCACTTTTTTAAAAAAGAGAAACCCATTCATCTTAACTTCCTGCTGATGTTCCTATTGCATTGAGGTCTGTTTTCATAGGTCTTGAATATCATTTGAGTTGTTGCTATCTGTTACCTATTTCTCTGACATTAAAATAAGCAGCCTGACTCATTAAGGTACATTTGGGAGGGCTATCTTCATAGGGTACCAGCGCTACCAGAGCCAAAGCTCCTGTGGAGGCTTCAATCTATATCCAGACAGATATTAGGGTCCTCCATTCTTCCAGACTGGGAGCCTAGAAATTCAAAAAATTTTATGGGTTTTAGATTAGAGGTAGGAATGAGGGTGCAGATGGGTTTGCCTTACTGGGTGATAAGTAGACAACTTTTCAATATTAGGTTTATTTATTTTATTTATTTTATTTAATTTTAGAGAGAGGGGAAGGGGGAAAGAGAGGGAGAGAAAACATCAATGTGTAGTTGCCTCTTACATGCTCCCAACTGGGGACCTGGCCTGCAACCCAGGCATGTAACCTGACTGGGGACCAAACAGGCCCGCACTTAATCCACTGAGCTACACCAGCCAGGGCTGGAAAACCAGTTCCTTAGAATGCTCTCTTTGATATTTTCTATCATGTAATGAATATAGGAAATTCAATTCACACTGACATGTAGAATAACTCAAGAAAAATTATTTTCTGAACTCATAGATTTCCTATTCAAATGAGTTGCTACTATTAGCTTAAGTTTTTTGATTCTACCCATTATTGTGTTTGGCCCTTTTTGCCAGATCATCACCTCCTTCTCTTAACATTTGGACATTTTTCATCAAATACATATTTCCTCAGTTTTGTTATTTGCTTTACCAAGACCTCATTCTTAAACGATATTTCTCCACATTGGTTTATTGGTTTTAGTTAGCCTTGATGGTTTTAGAAGTAAATTTATAAAAGCTGACTACACCTTGCCTTTTGTAAATACCTTTCTAAAAGTATGCTTGGTATTTCTAGTCTCTGATCATGTTGTCTTTGTAATTGTATAAGTAGAGAAAGCATTGGGAATTTTTTTAGCAAACAATAATTATGGAAACAGTAACAATTAACAGTTAACAATTTACTTATGTTCATATGTACTCTCTGAGGAGCACATAAACTACAATAACTTTTAATGTTATTTAAAGACTAAGGAGATTCATTACTAATCATTTGAAAATAGTAACAATACTCTTTTTGATATTTATTTTAAACTTGAAAATCACTTTTTCATTGAGGAAGAATTGATATGAAAACATCATAGAAGTTTCAGGTGTATAACATTGTAATTCAACATCTGTATACACTACGAAGTGATCACCACCAAAAGTCTACTTACCATCTTTCACCACTCACTTGATCTTCTTGATCCATCTTGCCCACTCTCCAACTCCCTTTGCCTCTGGTAATCACCAATCCATTCCTTGTAACCACGAGTTAAAAAAAAAATTTGTTTGTTCTTTCTTTCTTTTTTTGAAAGATTTTGCATAAAAGTGAAATTTTACTTATTTTACTTAGCATAATGTCCTTAAGGTTCACCCATGTTACTGCAAATGGCAGGATTTCATTTTTTATGGCTCAGTAATACTCCCCATATGCACATATATACCACATCTTTTTATTCATTCATCCACTTATGAGCACTTAATCATTTTTTCATATCTTGACTACTGTAAATAATGCTGCAGTGAACATATGGGTGTCTATGTTTTTTTTTAATTAGTGTTGTCATATTCTTTGGATAAATACCCAGAAGTGTAAGAGTCGGACCATATGGTAGTTCTATTCTTAATGTTTTGATGAATCTCCATATTGCTTTTCATCGTGGCTACAGCAATTTACATTCTATCAACAGTGTACAGGGGTTTCCTTTTCTCCATATTCTATCAGACACTTTTTCTTATCTTTTTAATAATAGCTTTCAATGTAAAGTGATATCTCATTGTAGTTTTAATTTGCATTTTCTTAATAATTAGTGATTTTGAACATTTTTCTTGTGCCTGTTGGCTATCTGTATATCTTCTTTGAAAAAATATCTATTAAGATTCTTTGCCCATGTTTTTAAAAATATTTTTTTAAATTTATTTTTAGACAGAGGGGAAGGGAAGGAGAGAGGGAGAGAAACAGCAATGTGTGGTTGCCTCTCATGCACCCCCTGCTGGGGACCTGGCTCACAACCTAGGCACGTGCCCTGACTGGGAATCCAACCAGCGACCCTTTGATTTGCAGGCTGGCGCTCAATCCACTGAGCCACACCAGTCAGGTCTTTGCCCATTTTTATAGGTTTGTTTTATTGTCATTGTTCAGTTATCTGAGTTATTTATATACTTTTGGATATTAACTCCTTGTCTGATATATAATCTGCAAATATATTCTCCCATTCAGTAGGTTGCCTTTCATTTTAATGATGATTTCTTTTTCTGTGCAGAAACTTTTTAGTTTGATGTAATCCCACTTGTTTATTTTTGTCTTTGGAGTTAGACCCACAAAAACATCTTTACAACTAACATCAAGGGGCTTACTGTCATGTTTCCTTCTGAGAATTCTATAGTTTTAGGTATTACATTCAAGTCTTTAATCTATTTTGAGTTAATTTTTATGTATGATGTAAGATAATGGTCTAGTGTCACTCTTTTGCATGTGGCTGTCCAGTTCCCCGAACACCATTTATTGAAGAAACTGTTCTTGTCCCATTGTATGTTCTTGGCTCTTTTGTTGTATATTAACTATCCACATATGTATGAGTTTTATTTCTTGACTTTGAAATCTGTTCCAGTGATCTGTGTATCTGTTTTTATGACTATACCAAACTGTTTTGATTACTATAGGTTTGTGTTCTAGTTGGAAATTATGAAGCCTAATACCTTCACGTTTTGTTCTTCTTTCTGAAGATTTCTTTGCATATTCTGGAGCTTAAGTTGTTCCATATAAATCTTATTCTAATTATAATTTTTTTTGCATTTTTTATTGTTCAATTACAGTTGTCCCAATTTTTCCCCATTTCTCTCTCCAGCCCTATCCACCCCCCAGTTCTCACATTCAGTCCTCTACCCCACTGTTGTCTTTTCCATGGGTCCTTTATACATGTTCCTTGACTTGACCCTTTCCCTTCTTTCCCCTGTTTGTTCTATACAAATTTTTAAATCATTTGTTCTAATTATATAAAAATTTCATTGGAATTTTGATAGGAATTGCATTAAATTTATAGATTGTTTGGGGTAATATGGACATTTGGATAGTTAATTTTTCCAATCAATAACATGAAATACCTTTCCATTTATTTGTATATTATTTAATTTCTTTTATCACTGTCATAGTTTTCAGTGTACAGATATTTCACCTCCTTGTTTAAATTATTTTTTAGGTATTTCATTCTTTTTCACACAATTTTAAATGAGATTGATTTTTTCTGTAAGAGTATTTTATTTTATTTTCAAGTATATTTTATTGATTATGCTGCTACAATTGTTCCATTTTTTCTCCCCTTCATCCCTCTCTACCTTTTACCCACTTTCCCTCCAGCATTCCTCCTCCACAACCCCTTGTTTCATGTCCATGGGTCTTACAGAAAAGTTCATTGGCTTCTCAATTTCCTATACTATTCTTAACCTCCCCCTGTCTATTTAGTACCTACCAATTATGTTTCTTATTCCCTGTATTGTTTTCCCCATTTTAGTCCTCCTCCTCCCTACTGATATTCTTCCATGTGGTATCTATGCAATTCTGTTCCTGTTCTAGTTATTTGCTTAGTTAGTTAGTTAGTTAGTTTGTTTGTTTTTAGGTTCAGTGGTGGTAGTTGTGTGTTTGTTGTCATTTTACTGTGCCCCTCCAATCGACCCTCCTGTGACTCTCCTGTGCCACAGCTGCCACAGGTTTTACAGCCAGAGGTTTTGCAGCTTTCTTTTCCTGTTGCTGGAAAACTAGGTTGTGTGGTGTGTCTTGCTCCCCAGTTGTTTCTCCCAGTTTATAACCACACAAATGTGGGGCAGCCTGGTTTGCCAGCTGCCACCTTGTGGCATGTCCTCTCCACCCCAACTGCTCATCTCCTCCCCCCAAACAGTCTGGGTGAATGTTTGTTCTTTAACTCCTTGATTGTCGGACTTCTGTACAGTTTGATTTTCTGGCAGTTCTGGTTGTTTTCTGTTTTTAAATTTGTTGATATCCTTCTTTTGGTTGTGTGAGGTAGTGAAGCATATCTACCTATACCTCCATCTTGGTTGGAAGCTCCCTGTGATTTTTAAATTACTCTTTCTGATAGTTTGTTATCAGCATGTAGAGATTTCACAAATTTCCATATTGATTTTGTATCCTGCAACTTCACTGAATTCATTTATTACTTCTAACAGTTATTTGGTGGCATTTTTAGGGTTCTATATATAATGTGATCTGCAACTAATGAGAATTTTTATGCTTTATTTTCAATTTCAATGCCTTTTATTTCTTACCCAATTGCTGTGGCTAATGCTTATATATGTATAGTGCATATTATACAATAATATGTTGTATACAAGTGGTGAGAATGGGCATCCTTTTCTTGTTTTTTACTTTAGAGGAAAAGTTTTAGCTTTTCACTATTGAGTATAATGTTAGCTGTGGGTTTGTCATATGTGACCTTTATTATTTTGAGGTATGGTTTCTCTGTACCCACTTCATTGATAGTTTTAAAATCATAAATGGATGTTGAATTTTGTCAAATGCATTTTCTGCACGCATTGAGATGATCATGTGATTTTTATCATTCATTTTGTTAACGTGGTATATCATTTTGATTGATTTGCAGATGTTCAACTGTCTTTGCATTTCTGGAATAAATTCCATTTGTTCATGATGTACAGTATTTTAAATGTATTGTTTGGTAATATTTTGTTGAGGATTTTTGTATGTATGCTCATTAAGGATGTTGGCCTCTAATTTTTTTTCTTGCCTAGTTTTGGTTTCAGGGTAATACTGGCCTTGTAAAATGAGTTTGGAAGCATTCCTTTCTCTTCAATATCTTTGAAAGAGTTTGAGAATCATAATTATAAATGCTCTTTGAATGTTTGGTAAAATTCATCAGTAAAGCTGTCTGGTCCTAGACTTTTGTTTGTTGGGAAGTATCTAAATACTGATACAATGCCTTTACCAGTAATTGGTTTATTCATATTTTCTATTTTTTATGATTATGTCTATTTTGTTTGATATAAAAATAGCTATACCAGCTTTAGTTTTATATTCACTTGCATGAGAGGCAAACATACATTGATATTTCTCTCCTTCCCTTCCTCTCTAAAGATAAATAAATAAAATCTTAAAAAAAAGAAAAAAGAAAAAGGGAGAGAAAGAGGGAGGAAAAAGGACATGGGGTGAAGAAGCTATAAGAAAAATAACACAGATTTGAAAACTATGTCTTAGAAGGAATTTTGGATATGATTATTGGCATTTAAAACTGACTGCAAGTGGCTTCTGGCTACAAAATTTTTGAGGGAATCTACGGCAAAAAAAAAAAAAAAAGGCGTGAACCAGTTCTAAGTTTGGGACTGTTTAGAGACCTTAAAATAACATTGGGCAAGGAGGAAATGGGTTGCAAAAGCTGCACAGCCTACAAATGTCCATTTCAGACATGGCCTTGGAGGTTAATGGACAAAGAAGAATTTCTCAGAAGATAGTGTCTGTGGCCATGGAAACTAATGGACAAAAGAGTACCTTCAGGAGAGCAAAATCAGTGTGTAAGTAAGAGACTTCCACAACTCCCAAGGCTGCCCATTAGGATTATTTTTATTTTTCTTTTGGCCTTGACAGGCAGTTGCTATGTGCCTTACATTATTCCCTACTTTGAAGGGGAGATTTTATAATAATTATTCTGGTCTCTTATTTTTAATCGTATAGTGAATATTTATGTGACAGTGGGTAGATAACTTGATATTTAATTCTTAAGTTACTGTTTTTATAAATGTCCTGGCTGCTAGACTGCAAAGAACCACCTTTGGATCTGATAGAAAGATTGTGCATCAAGGGGAGAACCTGCCTTTTGAACTGACGCAGTGACTGCATGGTGCTTTGAATGTACCTTTTGTAGGGAGTTGAGCATGTCTGGTATATGTGCTCTATAGATAAGAAGAAGTATAACATTGATATTTGACAACAAGAAGGGTACTCCATGGCTGAATTGCTGTGTGTAACGAATGTCAATTTTCCTATCTCATGGTAACAGACAGACTACTTTTCCCACTCTTGCTTTGTGTGACCATATGATTGAGGTTTAGCCAATGCAATGCCCCCAAAGTTGTGTCTGCCTCTTCTAGCTGTGATTCACAAGACCTCCAACACAATCATTTAGTACTTTACTTGTCATTTGGCTAGGAGCAGAACACGTGGAAGTTCTAGGTAAGGGGCTGGCAAACTACAGCCTGTGGGTCCAGTCCATTCTACCACGAATTTTTGCGAGTCAAATTTTATTGGAACACAGTCATGCTCACTTGTATATGTACTGCCTATAGCTTTTTTCATCCTACAACAGGAGATTTGAGTGATTGGCTATGGAGGGACCTAGACACTAAAATATTTACTAGATTTCCTAGTAAATATTTGAGAAAGTTTGCCAACTCTTATTTTAGGGGATGGTGGGTGGAAAAATTCTGGATTGTTACATCACTTCATGGTAGATGACTCACTTCATACCTGATTAGATTTTATTAGAATAAATTCTATTGTGTTAAGAATTGAGATTTTTGAGATTTAACTATGCAGCAGCTAGAATTACTTTAACATGCTGTGACTTAGATTTAAATGTGGAAAGACGTGTAGACCTAATGACCAAGGTTTCAATGTGAGATTCATACCTATAGTAAAAATGGACTAAACTTTTTAAAATGATACTTTGAAAGGAAGTTTAACTGCAATAAGAAAGGGAGATTAATGCATTCTTCCAATAAAATTCTGCTTATACTTGTATTTTTAAGGATTAACCTTTTAAGGGTATACAATTGTTTTATGACTTACACTGTTTTTTTTTTTTAAGATTTTATTTATTTATTTATCTTCAGAGGGGAAGGAGAGAGGGAGAGAAACATCAATGTACGGTTGCCTTTTGTGCGTCCCCTGCTGGTAGTTAGCCTGCAAGGAACCGGCCTGCAACCCAGGCATGTGCCCTGACTGGGAATTGAACCGTGATCGTCTGGTTCGCAGGCCCGCGCTCAATACTTACACTGTTTGTTATCACAAGAAATTAGTGTGTAAAATACATACTCCAGCTATATTTTAAATGTTTGCTTTTATAGTGTTCTAGTCCAAGACTCTTAGGCTAAGAGTGCAAGCTCTCTTTTGCTAGTAAATGGCCGCGGCAGAAGATCTGTGTGTCTGATAGCTTTTAGTGAGCTACCCTCACTTTATTCTGAAAGTGAACATTTCTAGAAAATGTTAAAAAATATAATCATGATCCTTAACAAATCAACTGTACATTAATTATTAGCTTTGGAAAAAATAATAGAAGCCAAATATGTAAAGCATATCTTTAGGAAGCTTTACGTAAGACCCATGTCTAACCCAGTGCCTGCTGGCTCCACTAGCCTCAGCTGGCTCCTATGGCACCAAGCTAATGGGAGACTCCTGAAAACCTAGGCTTCTAGCTCATCCCAGTACTGGATGGCTCCCATGGTCCCAGGCAGCACCTATAGCCCCACTTTCCAAATTAGCTCCACAAACAGGTTCCCAGATGCAGAAATTCTCAACAAAATACTAGTAAACCAAATTTAACAGCATATTAAAAGTACCATACATGTTGATCAAGTGAGTTTCATGCCTGGAATCAAGGATGGTTCAGCATACACAAATCAATAAATGTGATATAGCACATAAATAGAATGAAAGATAAAAATCATATGATCATCTCAATAGGTGCAGAAAAAGCATTTGGAAAATTCCACAATGTTTCATAATTAAACTCTCGATAAATTCAGTATAGAAGGAACATACTTCAACATAATAAAGACCATATATGAAAAACTCACAGTTAACATCATATTCATGGTGAAAGGTTGAAAATTTTTCAGCTAAAGATCAGGAAGAAGACAAAGGTGCTCATTCACATCACCCTTATTCAATATATCACTGGAAGTCTTAGCCAGAGCAATAACGAAAGATAAGAAATAAAATATAGCTGAATCAGAAAGGAAGAAAAAATGCACTTGTAGGTGATATGATCTCACATAAAGAAAATTCTAAAGACCCTTTCAAAAAACTTAGAGTTAGTAAAATAATTCAGTAAAGTTGCAGGATACAAAATCAACATGCAAAAATCAGTTGCATTTCTATATACTAATAATGAACTATCTGAAAAAGAAATTAAGAAACAATCCTATTTGCAATAGCATAGCAAAATAATAAAATACTTAGAAATCAATTTGACCAAGGATGTAAAAAATGTGTACATTGAACATTACATGACATTCATGAAACAAGTTAAAGAACACACAAATAAATAAAAAGACATTCTGTTCTCAGAGATTGGAGGAATAATATTCTGAAAAATTTTGATACTACTCAAAGGCATCTAAAAATAATAGAATTTTCCACAAAATAGAAAAAACAATTTTAAAATTTACATGGAACCACAAATGACTCCGATAGCCAAAGCAATACTGGGAAAGAACAAAACTAGAGACATCACATGTCCTCATTTAAAACTTTATTGTAGGACTTCCGCCAAGATGGAGGCATAAGTGGAAACACTGTGCCTTCTCCCACAACCAAGTTTGAATACAACAAAGGTTTGGAGAAACAAATACACAACCAAAGGACAGAAAATTGAATTATACGGAAGTCCGACTACATCTAACCGTTCCACGGGGACGGTAAGAGGGGTGGAGCCAGCAGTGAGCAGGGTTGGACAGGACAAGGCCCCCGACCCAGGCGCGCAGGCAGACGGGAACCAGTTGGGGTCCGGGGCAGACCGTGGGCGCATATTCGCGCACAGTGAGACGGACCACGCAGGCCCCAGGGGGCGAGGGCTGACGGCGGTGGCACACTCGCGTGCAGTGGGACGAAATGCGTGGGCCCGGTGACCGCAGCAACTGCGGCACCAGTGAGGGCCGAGGCGGCAGGCGGTGGACAGGATGCCATAGTCCCTCTTTGACCCCGCCCCCACATACAGCGTCACAACCCAGCGACTTAGTTGCCCTGTTCTAGTGAACACTTCAGGGCTCTGATCCTGCTATGGAACAGGCACGAACAACCCGAAAGATGGCGCAAGAAGAACTCAAAGTTCCAGAGCCAATAACTCTAAGCGACCGAGAAATTGCCAGCCTCTCAGAAGCACAATTCAAAACGCTATTTATCAGGATGCTCACAGAACTGGTAGATTATAGTCACAAATTAGAGGAACAAAGTCACAAATTAGAGGAACATATGAAGGCTAAACTAATTGAAATGAAGGGAGATGCACAGGGAACCAATAGTGATGGAAAGGAAACGGGGACTCAAATCAATGGAATGGACCAGAAGGAAGAACAAAACATCCCACCAGAAAGGAATGAAGAAATGAGAATTCAAAAAAATGAGGAGAGGCTTAGGAACCTCCAGGACATCTTTAAACGTTCCAACATCCGGATTATAGGGGTACCAGAAGGGGGAAAGAAACAGCCACGAGTGGAAAACGTATTTGAACAAATAATAAAGGAGAACTTCCCCAGTCTGGCAAAGGAAATAGACTTCCAGGAAATCCAGGAAGCTCAGAGAGTGCCAAAGAAGTTGGACCCAAGAAGGAACACACCAAGGCACATCATAATTACATTAGCCAAGACCAAAATGAAGGAGAGAATCCTAGAAGCAGCAAGGGATAAGGGGACAGTCACCTACAAAGGAGTACCCATCAGACTGTCAGCGGATTTCTCAAAAGAGACCTTACAGGCAAGAAGGGGCTGGAAAGAAGTATTCCAAGTCATGAAATCCAAAGACCTACAGCCAAGATTGCTTTATCCAGCAAAACTTTCATTTAGAATGGAAGGACAGATAAAGTGCTTCTCAGATAAGGTCAAGTTCAAGGAGTTCATCATCACCAAGCCCTTATTATATGAAATGCTAAAGGGACTTATATAAGAAAAAGAAGATGAAAAATATTAACAGTGAAAGGACAGCAAACACACAGTTATTAACAACCACACCTAAAACAAAAGCAAACCAAGAGGACAGCTAGATCAGGAGTGGAACCATAGAAATGAAGAACACATGGAGGGTTAGAAACAGGGGGGCGGGAGGGGGAGAAGGGGGGAGAAGGCACAGAAAATAGCATAGATGGTAGGTAGAAAATAGATAGGGGGGAGGGCGAGAATAGTGGGGGAAATATAGAATCCAAAGAACTTGAGACATGTGGTTATAAACTAAGGGGGGGAGAATGGTGGGGGAGGGAGAGTGCGGGTGGAGGGGAATGAAGGGGGGGAATAGAACAACTGTAATGGTATAATCAATAAAATATATTTTTAAAAAAATTTAAAAAATAAAACTTTATTGTAAATCTATAGTAGCCAAAACAGTATGGTACTGACATAAAAACAGACACGTAGACCCATGAAACAGAATAGAGATCCCATAAATAAACCCATGTAGACATGGTCCACTAATATTTAACAAGGGAACCAGGAATACTCATTGGCAAAAAGACAGTCTCTTCAATAATGCTGTGGGGAAAAGTAGTCACATGCAAATAATGAAATTGGAACCATATGTTAAAACACTCATAAACATTAACTCAAAATGGATTAAAGACTCAATGTAAGAACTAACATAGTAAAACTACTAGAAGAATATGTATGAAAAAAGTTCCTTGACATTTATCTTGACAATGGTTTTCAGTTATGACACCAAAAGCATATGCAAAAAAGTAAAAATTAACAAATGAGACTACATCAAACCAAAAAGCTTCTGCAGAGCAAAAGAAACAATCAGAAAATAGAAGAAGAACCTATGGAATAGGAGAAAATATTTGCAAATCATGTATCTGATAAGGGGTTACTATCTAAAATATATAAGAAACTCATACAGCTCAGCAGCCAAGAAAAATCCAAATATAATATAGACAGAAGCCTTGAATAGACATTTTCTAAAGAAGACACACAAATGGCCAATAAGTACATGAAAAGTTGTTCAACATCACTAATTATCAGGGAAATGCAAAGCAAAACCACAATGAGATAACGTCTCACACCTGTTACAATTGCTATTATAAAAAAGACAAGAAAGACAGCAAGTGTTGGCAAGTTGTGGAAAAAAAGGGAAACCCTCTGTTTAGTTGGTAGGAATGTAAATTGGCATTGGTATAGCCACTATGGAAACCAGCATGGAGGTTCCTCGAGAAATTAAAGTTGGAGCTACTGTATGATCCCAGAATCCCACTTTTGGGTATACTTATACAGCTGAAGGGAATAATATCACTATCTTAAGGAGATATCTGCACCCCAGTGTTCACTGCAGCATTATTTACTGTAATCAAAATATAGAAAGAACCTACTGTCCTTTGATAGAGGAATTAATGGAGAAATGGGTGGGGGCTGGGCTGGGATGGGAGTAAAAGACAGAAACTGTACTTGAACAACAATTAAAATAAGTTTTAAAAAAGGAATGTGTCGTGTGTGTATTACATGCACAATGGAATATTTTTAGGCCATGAGAGAAAAGAAAATGCTGCTATTTTTGACAACATAGATGGACCTTGAGGGCATTATGCTAAGTGAAATAAATCAGACCGATAAAGTCAGATACTGTCTGTTCTCACTTATATGTGGAATTTTATAAATCTGAACTCAAAGAAATAGAGAGTTAGACTGGTTGTTGCCAGAAGCTGTGTGTTGGAAGTGGGGTGAAAGAAATGTGGATATATTGGTCAAAGGTACAAATTTCCAGCTATAATATGAATCAGTTCAAGGTATCCAATGTGCAGTATGGTGACTATAATTAACAAGTGTATTATATACTTAAAAGTTAAGATAGTAAATCCTCAGTGCTATGACCACACACAAAAATGTTACTTACTTGAGGTGTTGGATGTGTTAATTCATCTTATTATGGTAACCATTTTGCAATATAAATGTGTATCCAATTATCATGTTGTACACCTCAAACTTAGATATGTTGTATATCAATAGCATCTTAATAAATCTGGAAAAAAAGAGAAAGACTTACAACTCAACAAAGGACGTTTGTGCACGGCAACCTCTCTAATAAACTCTGAGATTATAATAACTGCCCCCACCTTAACATTGGCAAGAGATAAGTTCCAAGACCCCCAGCGGATGATGAAACGATGGATAGTACCAAATAAGCCATATATATACCGTGTTTCTTCTATACATACATACCTATGATAAAGCTTAATATATAAATTAGGCACAGTTAAAGATTAACAATAATAATAAAATAGAGCAATTATAACAATATACTGTAATAAAAGTTATGTGAATGTGGTTGTTCTTCCTCTCTCTGTCAAAATATCTCATTATACTATAGGTACAGGGTGGATACATTGGACAGAAGCTTAATTCACATCCTGGGTGGGATGAAGTGGGATAGCATGTTTCATCATGCTATTCAAAATTGATTGTAATTAAAAACTCATGAACTGTTTATTTATAAAATTTTCCATGAAATATTTTTGGACTGTAATTGACTGCAGGTAACTGAAACCTTGGAAAATGAAACCACAGTTAAGGGGGGAAAGGTTGTATTAGACTATATAATCAACAGAGGTTTGCCCAGGAACACTGTAATGTGAAGGGAGAGAGCTCAGACCTGGAAATCTAGGAGTGGAATTGCAAGCTGTTCTTACTGAGCAGTGTGACCTTCAACAGCTCATAAACTTTTCTGGGCCTCAGTTTCCTCATTGATATATACTATATCCTTGAAATTTCTCCTCACCTCTCACCTCATTTGGATAAGATGTCTGTGTTGCTTATTGTTCCTTTTTTTTCCACCTTTTTTTTTACTGTTGTACAAGTACGGTTGTCTCCATTTCCTGGCCCCTGTCTTCCCCACTCCAGCCATCCTCTTGTTGCTTATTGTTCCTAAGCTCCTTAGTCTAAATTAAAAGTGAAATTTATTAAGCACCTTGTTAAAACTATAGTTATGAATTTTTCAGTTGTTCCTTTAAACATGCTGTTGTGGTTGTATCTAGAGATAAAAGGCAGCTGTCTACTACCTGTTTTCTCACTATATCTTAACAGCTAAATAGAAACTTGAGGGCCTAGTTTATTTGCTTTTTCTTCACCTTCTTTTCTTGTCTGATCAGGGAAGTTTTTAGGGCTCTATTTTTTCCTCCAGATAAACATTATTTCTTAAGACATGCTTTGGCTTATTCAGAGCTATTGAATACTATATTGCAAATTTCAATTATTGTTTACTGGTCTTGCCTCAAAAACAATAGGTTGGTGTTATGTAAATGAGCCAAAGGTGGCCTTGTATATTGGCCCCAAGGTTGTTTGTTTCTTTACTACAAGCTGAAATCCAGTAGCTCAAAAGTCCAACAGAGCCAAAACCAAATTTTTTCACTTCTGATTATTTAAAAAAAATAGCTCAAACAAAATTTAGCCATTTAGAGACTGGCTTTGTATCCCGTGCAAAACCCCACTAGACAACTGTGGCCGATTTAGATGAGGGCCCCCATGCAGTTCTAAGACCCCATGCTGCTATGGCCCTTCAAAGCTCTCTGACCCAGAGACTCCCCACTGTGGTGAGTGCTGCTGAGTGACATCACCCAGACATAATCTTCCCCTTCAATGCCCCTGTCACCTGGCAGTTCCCTAGCCTTCCTCCTCTTCTGACTAGCAGCCTCCAACTCCCAAATCCCACCCCAACTACAGCCTCTGTACAGACTCCTGCTGTGAGGGACAATCTTCCCTCATGCAAACCTTATTTCAGCACTACCCGGTCAAGCTTTTTGTGGTGACTCTTGTGATGCTTTCCTTTTCCTTGATCAGCCCCAAATTCCTCTAACCCTTGACAGTTGGGGTTGTTGATTGTGACTCTATTGGGAAATGGCAGCCCCTTGGATTGACTGACACCCCACGGGATGTAAGTATGAGCCTCCCCCGACAGCCTTATCTAAAGATCACACTGCAGTTGCTCTTTACATAATCATTCTAGGTTTTTTTCTCTTGGTATTAATAATCCTATTTATAAATTCATGAATTATCTCTCTGTCTCACTAGAATGTAAGCTCTATGAAGAAGGGAATTTCCCTGTCTTGTGTCTCCAGGACCTAGGATAACTTTTCCAACTAGAATACCTCAGTAAATATTTGTTAAATGAATGAATGTATACATGATTATCTTGATTAAAACTTGTGTGAGTTTCCCCCCACATTTCATGGTAGACAACTTGGTTCAGCTAACTCTTTTATGGGCATCAATTTATAATCCAGAGTTTATAATCGAACCCCCAAAATGATTATCTCAAAAAATGTATTAACCATGTTTCTATGAACTGTTGTTTTGGGGAAGTCCATATTATATTTAAAAATATATACATACAAATAGGAGAGGCATATTATATTAGTAATATGCTCTCAGCTACAATGAATGGAATACCCACTAAAAGTGCCTTAGCCATTGAGGTTTGTTTTCCTTCCATAATAAGTAGCTAAGAGACAGCCACCCCAGTGCTTGATTAGTGTTCAGTGATGTCAGAACATGTTTACAAATTTCTGTTTTAAGGTCACAAAATTGTGGCAGCAACTACCAACTTCATGTTCTCAGAATGCATCCTCCTAAGCATGGGGTGCCATGCCCATTCTTAGAACCTGCACTGGCAGGAGGGGATGTTATTCCGTGTTTAGCTTAATCTGCCTCATCCTCTGCAATGGGAGAGTCTTTCCGAAGAGCAAGGGATCTCTACAACATTCTCACTTAAATTGGAATTTGCCAGTCAAGAAAAAGGAGGAATACTTTTGGGCGGGGAACTGCTGCATATAATGCATTGAGTCTCTAGTGTCCAAATTTCTACTTCTCCCTATTTTTTGCTTATTTTACTTTATTAGTTAAAACTTTCTGGGATCTAATAATAAAAAATACTTGAATTTTAAAAGTATCTGGCTATATATCAATCATTCAATCAATTAATTTTAAGTACTTACTGAGTACTTAAAACAGGCTCTGCATTTTGATAAATTGTTTCCTAATCTGATGGCATAAGAACACAAAATAAGAAACAAAATACAAAATGAAGATTCTATCCCTCACTCTCAGTTGAGAATTGCATTCTGTTTTTTCTGAGACTGTGATTAGGACTCACCTAATATTTCAGATAATGATTAATTTTGTGTATGAGGTGTTTCTGCCACAGGACCATACCTGGTAAGGGACTGTTTGTTTTTTTTTACTATACCATGCTTATGATCTCAGATTTATAAAAGAAAGGGGGGTCCAGAAGTGACAGAAAGCTTGTCTTGTTTCTGTGACTTCTCCTGAAAAGCTGCTTGTTTATTTAGAGCAGAAACACACCTGTGGGGCTCTTGGAGCTGGGACAAATCATGTAGTTGTGACCCAAAAGAACCAACAAGGTTAAGACCCTGGGGTCTTTGGGGCAAATTTACTCAATGGCTTGTTGCAGTTTCAGTTTTTGTTTTTGTGCCATGCAGGTGATCCGAGACACCATTTTGTTCTGCCATGGCTTGCATGAATCACCGCCAGTGACACCCGACTGCCTCTATAGGTTTTAGTTCTGTTATCAGGGTCAGTACTCTTATTTGCCTTTTGAGATGCTGAGTCTTTAAGGAATTAGAATTAGACTCAGTTCTTAGTGTGTAAAAAAAATTAGTACTTTGCTACCCAAAGTGTCATTCATTGACCTGTGACATTGGCATCACCTGGGAAATTTGCTAGAAATGCAACCCTCAGGCTCCACCCTAGACCCACTGATTCAGAATCTGTATTTTAATAGAAACCACAGGTGATTCTTGCACACATTCCAATTTGAGAAGCACTGGTTTAGTAGACTTTGTCCATGGTTATTGTTATTGTCGTCATCATCGTCATCATCATCATTAAATGTGACCAGTCACAGCTGGCATGGTTAGCTAAAAACAGACAAGCAGCCCAGCATTCAAATACAACTCTTTCTGGTTATCTCACATCTTTCCCAGCTGGCTGCATGTAAGAAAATCCTACTGAAAACTTGAAGGAAGGGTCCTTTACTAGAAGGGCAGTGTGAAAATGGGCTTCAATGGTCCTGAACGTGACTCTGCATCTGATAGATGTACCCAGGAACTTTGCTTTACAGTACCTATATTTCTGAGCCCTACCTTAAATCTCCTGTTTCAGAATCTTCTCTGTGGGGTCTTAGAATGTAGACTTTTCAGTATTCCAGGAATTCTTGTCCAACCATCCTGGCACAGGTCACATAGTAGCACTGGGAACAGAAGTTTTGGTCCATTTTATTCTTGAATTTTCACTTCCACACTTCCGACTCCTTGTCATAGACCTCAGATTAGACATTTCTACTATTAGGGGAATTACTGGAAATGTAAATATAACTGGAATGTTCATGTGGCCTCCTGAACTCTTACTATCTTGGCCAGGTCTAACATTCTTCTACTTTCATTTTCTTCTTTGTATCCTGTGTGGAATGGTGGGAAGAACACGAGACTAGGTTCTGGTTTCAGCTATCCCATGGTTTGAATTAATTTTGGTCTTGAAGTATTATTTCACAGTCACGGACTGAAGACAAAAACGGTGCTGCTGATTGTGGGCAAGCTGTTAAACCTTTCCGGTTTCCTCAAATATAGAATAACAGTGTTGAACTGAAGTTTTTATTTTTCCCTAAAAATCCAGTGTGGGATTCTAGGAAGACCCAGGTCCATTTTCTCATCTTTCAACAATCTAGTTAGTTTTTAAGTCCAATGCTGACACTACTGAATATGAATAACCCCATCAGCAGGTTGAAGTAGGCCTTTCCTGCCTCTGAAGAGTCTCTTGTCATTAATATTTGCTTGGTAAGGATGACATTCGGAATACATTTTGATTAATTGTCCCGAAAATAAGCAATCTTTTCATACCAGCTGGAGTCTCTTAAAGCCTCCATTTGTTTTAGGATATAGAAAGGCAAGGCATTATTTTCTACTCTTGTCACTGAGAAATCATTTTCCTTCAAAGGTTTTCAGCAGAATCTCTTTATTTAGAAATTCCAAGTAATTTCATTAGCATTGGAGAAACACCATTGATCATCATAGGGAGCATATATTAGGAGTCAAAATGGTAGTAATTAAGTTTTGCATATTTTAAAAACTTATTGGGCCCTGTGAGGTGAGAACATATCATTTAAAAAGGGAACTTAAATTATTAAGAAAGTTCATAGAGTCATATGGATGTCACAGCTTGGCCATGGAAATGCCAAGTACAACCTGTGAATGACTCTTTGGCTAATATCAGCTCTAAAATGCAAACTGAACAGGAAGGCACAGCAGAATGAGAAGGAAGGCCAGGGTGGGACGAGCAGTTGCTAATGTGCCTCAGGCAGAGGACATGGGCTGGAAAAGCTGACGGGCACTCTCCCAGATCTCAGTCATACTGCTCGTAGAGTTCTTCTTCCCATTCCTTGAATCTCACACAGCTTTCAGTTTTGTCATTTCACAGATAAGGTCTGAGGAGCCAACTATGTTGGTGTCCCACAGCAAGGTCAGGAAATACATATTTGCCTAACTCTCACAATAGAATATTCACAAAGAAGTTGGTATGGCTTAACAGAGTGCTGTTTAAAAAGAGCAAGAATGAATTTTCCAATACCATGGTTTTCAAATGTTTTTTAAAAATTATCAAAGTATCTTTAATGTTTCTCTAATAGATTTTTTTCAATGATGGAATCTCACTATGTACAACCAAGTTGTTCCTGGTGAACTAGGGAAGGGACTGTTCATCTTTTTGGTCATCTCTTTATTTCCCCCTCAAATCTTTATCCTTCATGTAGTTCCAGTGACACAAACACAGTTTATGAACACTGCTCTATTATATCATCTCTGAAAAATTTGCTGCATACATTTGAACTCTCAATGATATCTTTCTTCAGCCTTAGACAATTTTTAATTAATTATACACACACATATGTCTCATTATCCTAGGGAAAGAATATTCCCATTTTGCAAAATTCAGCTATATACTTTTTTCCTTGGGGGCATCCTTTGCTGGTCCTACAAGGCCAAATTAAAGGCTTTCTCCTGTGTCTTCCTATAGTGCTTCCTAGGAGCCTGCCTGTATCCCTGTGTAAGACACGCAGATATGGGGAATTGCATGATTAGCCATTCCAGCCACAACTTCCTGTTTCCAGAGAGATAACGAAGACTGTGCGATGAGTTTGTTTTCAGGTAAAATTTCAGGTAGAAAATGCCCTTTACTAATGAAAAAGGGATTTAGGCATTCCTCTCATCTCCTCAGAAGAATAAATCTGTGTTGCTGAGACTCATTAACCACTAAGTGGGAAGTCATTGGAAAAAGACAGAGAGCTGCAGCGTCTTACAGCCATTCCTGGGCTGTCAAATAGAGAAGGCAGCTGTAGGGGAAAGAGGCTAAATATTCCAAAGCAGTCATTTGCTAATAATTCCATATTTAAAGATTATACTTTGGGAATACTTATTAGCAAAGGCACAGCTTTTTTGGATGGATCAGAAGGAACCAGAAGCAGGAAGCAGGCATCCCTGTGTAGAGAGTAGGGGTGGGGAGGGGAAATAGAGACACGGAGCATGCAGATGGGGACCAGAGGTATTGCCTTAGCCCCACAGGTGAAGCCGATCTGCCGTATCCCAAACAGCTGGGACTGTAAAATGGTTCTTGACGCCGCTCTCCCTCACTGAGAAGTCATCATTTAAAATGTGTGTGGAGGACGGTCTATACTGATACACAGGAACTGGATCTGTGAGAGGATGGCAAGTGAAATTGAGAAGAGCTGACAGGGTGCTGACATTTCCCGATATGTATATACAGTTTTGTTTTCTGTGTATATATGTCTCCCGACTGAAAATCTTAACTAACTTCTCAACTCCTATTTGATTTCTTATTCACTTTATTTTTAAACTATTTTATTGTTTATGCTATTACAGTTGTCCCAATTTTTCTCCCTTTGCCTCCCTTCATTTAGCCCACCCCCCATCCTCAGGCAATCACCACACGGTGGTCTTATTTACATTAGAAACACATTTTGCACTGAATAAATAATTGTTGAAAGAGTTTCATAGAGAATTTTGTTTTTAGTCTCTATTTAGAGCATGAGGAAGACTTGCTCACAGACCTGAGTCCCTGAGAAATGCCATATTCCACACTTCAGAGCTAGAGATCTAGGGCTTTTCTATTTTGGTTAGAAGGGCCTATTTCTCAAATCTCTTTCCTGTCTCTTCAGTCAAATGACCAGCATTAGCAGTTGTCTAGAGTGGGGAACGCTAGGCCATTAGTGCACCTTACTCACTTCATGAGACTTTCTTCTCTCAGTGTGGGCTCCATGCTATATGATTCCTGTTCACATTGCTGTGATTTACTGTTACTCCTCTTCCTTTCCTCTAGTCTGTGTGGTCCTAGACAGCAGGGATTAGGCTCTATTCATAGCTGTCCCTTCCCTTTTACCACATATTTTGGCTCATGGAAAATGTTTAATAAATGTTTGTTGAACAAATGATTTATCTAAAACAAATATGGTGAGAAAGTATTTTAAAATATTAGTTGGTATGTTTTTATTATTGATATATGTATTTTTTATCCCATGGCTTTTTCCTTTCCCTACATAGCCAAGTGTGCTACATTGGTTGCCTTCACCTATTAGAAAATGGAGTAACTTGCAGAAACGGGAAAAAAAACCGACCGACTCACTATTTTGCCTTCTGCACTTCAAAAAGTCTATATCCAAAAAAGGAGGAAGACAAGAGGCCTCAATGCATAAAAATTGATGGTGAAGAAAATTATCATAAGAAAGAGTCTTGTTCCCCTCCCCCTATACCTGAGGTCAGAAAGGATCCTCTGGAATGGAGAGAAGAAAAGAGATCAGGGCATGGGAAAGCCAAAAGTCTGTGGGAACAGGAAATGTGACTCTGAACCCAGATCAATACTGTAGGCAAGAGCAGTGCTAGGATCCAGATACCACGTAGCCGTCCTTGAGTAACCTCCAGCCATGGTTCTACACAAGGAACCATATTTTTCTGTACTTCCTGTCTGTGCTCAGTGAGGTTCTCCTTCAAGAAAAGCCAGATCACCACTGATTGTCCAGAGGCAATTGCACCCATCTGTGGCACGATCTGCAATGATGCCATCTGAGTTACAAGCTCAGAGTGAAAGCCAAATCCGTTCCAGTAGCCTGTGAGGTCCTGACAGCTGTACCCATATTACTTCTCAGACCCTGTGTCATGTAGCCTTCCCTTTGCTCCCTGCACAGCAACCATACTCACTTCCTTGCCCTTCCTTGAGACTGCAGGCATGCTGCCGTGTTAAGGCCTTTGTACTAGCTGTTTCTCCTGGGATTCCTGTGGAAGCTTTAGGTCTGTCCTAATTGTGCATAGCCATTGCAAAGATACACAGGACATTTGAGAATCTGGACGGTTAGGGAAGTTACTTCAATTTCAGATCAACTTTCAACATAACAGAAGGCACAATTTTATAGTTTGAGAGGCCTTGAACATAAAGGAGTTGGCTAACTTTAGTTCCTCAGAAGACACTAGGGAAAAACATTCACAGTAGATTTGCAACCATCCAGACCAAGCGTAATTGGCATTGCTCAGATTATACTTAAAGAATAGTGTTCAGCTTTAATTTCAACACTTGAAAAATAATGTGGAATAGGTCCAGAGAAGAGAAACCTGACATTTTCTAACATTTTAAATTGTTACTTGTACTATTTTAGTTAAAAAAAATTTCCCAAAAGAAACTAACCAAAAAAGAATGTGAATTTTTAGTCTGACAGATTGCAATTTGAGTATAGTCAGTGTCTCCTTTAGCTGTGTAATCTTGGGAATTCAAACATGCTAATATTATATATACTAAAATATATGATATCATAAAATATAACAGTAAAATGAACACTTTCAGTTGTGTAATAGGAGGATTGTGTTTCAGACTATTTGTCTGATACACTATCAGAAATGAAAGTTGGGTTATTAAAAATTTTCTGAGTTTCTACCTTTTTCAATTTATAAAATACGGATAATGACCCTCAATCAATAAGATTGCTGTGAAGATTAGATGAGCTAGGTTATGTGAAAACGGAAAGTAGAGTACCTACTTAGGAGTGGTCTTACTCACTGCTCATATTCTCATGACCAATTCACTCCTCAAGCTACCAGACAATTACCTCTGTCCAGCCCACCTATGCAGCCAAAACTCATCAAGAGCAGTCATAGAGCCTCTTCATGGGCAATGCTAATTTCAGGACAGCCTTTGTCTCTTTTCTCTTTTCCCTCCTTTAAGACCCATCTGCCATTGTTTATGCAATGCTACTTCCTCTTAGTGTTCCTCCTACTGTTCTGATTAGTCCTGCTCATTCTATTTCTCAATCTTTTCTTTCTTTGCCCTTAAATGCCAGTGTATCCCCAGCCATTTTTCTTTAGCCTTTTTTTCTTTTCTTTAGACAGTCTTCCTGGGTGATTTATTCACTTGATGTTTAAATTACTACTTTAAACTGGTAATACAAATCTGTGTTGCTAGCCACATATTTCTTTTGAGCTCCAAACTCATCAATCAACTTCCTACTGGTAATTTCCACTAAATATCTACAATACTTCCAAAACAAAAATTGTTATCATGTATCCATTCTGTATATATTGATTGGGTACCTACAATGTGTGCTTCTTGTCATTTCTCCAACTCCATGTCCAGTCTATTCTGCAATTAGCACCCTGCCTTAGAGTTAAATGGCACCATGGAGTCGCCCAAATCCACCATGTCCCCATATGTCTTCATGCATAGTAATAAGAGACAAGAGATCACATGGTCTTGGACAAACAGAGAAAATTACTTGGTTTTCCAGACCGTGATTCTAGTTCTCATGAGACCCAGCTGTTTCACCTACTCTTGAGTTTTTTGACATAAGTACCTCTTTCATTCTTTCAGTGAGTTTTCCTTTAAGTTTGGATGGATTTATTCTTTAACATCAAGGAGATGTGAACAAAATGGACCTTTACATGGAGGGAGCTGTTGGAGATGTTTTGGTTCCAATGAGCTAACCTGCTCTCTTAGTAAATGAAAATCAACAGTCTGTGCAAAGTGGCATGGGTGCAGATTGTTTTCCTTTAGGAAAATTTATTTTCTAAGTATAACATAACTATTTCATTTTCCTCCTAATACCAGCTTCAACACACTATTTTCATTCACTATAAAGAATTTAGCAATGAAGAGTTCCTGGGAGATAGGAGGCGAGAGTACACTACTATATTTATTTCACTTGAACATCTCTATGAGGTAGTCTCTGCTCCTCCCAAGCATCTTTTTACAAGGACCAGTTACCAAGTCATAACTCTCTCCTGATATTTTCTGATCCTTTCACATTTTCTGTGTGCTCTCCTATTTTACTGGCTCTCCCAACCTCTTGCCATTTTCTTAGGCACACAATTTGAACCCTCTCCAAGCTGTTGAAAAATGTATTTATACTAACCAGTGAGGCTTTTCTCCTGGTGATATCCTTCCACTATGCCCATCATTTATGGGAGGCTTGGGCTTTGGCACACTTCCCTTGGGGTACAGCTGGTACAACAGTCATACAAGAGAAAATAGAAAACAGATATTTAAGTTTCTAAGTACACTTTTGAACAACTTATCCCGTAAATAGAAAGAAAATGTTTTTAAGCTGCAAAAGTCGAAGTTTGTTATAAACAATACATTTGGGAAGAATGTACCGTGATTTCAGAGTCAGATTCCTGCTCTAAATTTATTCAGAGTAATGTATTGATGAGAGGAGATGAAGAATGAACTGTTAGTGAGTTTTTTGTGCCCTCCCTCTCCTTCTCCAACCCTTGGACAATTCTATGTAAATTCAGTGATCTGAGGTCAGAAGTGAAGGTGCTTGATTTCTGGGTGTGGCTCTGAAAAAACAAATAAGGTTGTAGCAGCCCCTGCAAGATATCAGAGAGTGAGGTGCTGCCCAAAGTGTCTAGATCCAGAGGGCTGGAGGCCATCCCCAATTGGCAATAGCTACCAAATGGCCAGAAAGCATTTAAAAGTGCATGAACAAGGCAGAACTGAAGGGACTTTGCAATTTGGGTGAGAGGGCTTGGATGATGAGGAAAACTGACCCAGACTATGACCATCAGCCAGTGTGGAGAAGGGACAATAGTTGAGAACCAGGTGATTCTCCTGTGCCATAAGGTAACACAGGCACTTTGGGGGAAGGAAGGGACTGAGTAGGAGAGTGCTGGGCTCCTATCAAGCAACAGTTATAAGATGCTTCTTGTTGCTAGTTTTCCTTTAAGCCCAAACTGTTACAGAACAACAGGGGCCCAACCAGGGATGCCAAAAACTGTTACAGAAGAGACACACAGGGGCCCAGACTCTGGAGGACAGTATACTAATACAGTCTGGACCACCTACTGGGCTCGATTGTCTGCTACCAATCAGAAAGACATTTCTCAATGCTACGTTGTGAAAAGGAAAGGAAATGTTTATTTAAAGCTGTGTAGACTTTAAGTAGTGACCTAACATCTTCATTAAAATATCAAAGTCCTTTAGGATACCTACAGACTCCCACAGTGCTTCCTTCTCCCTCTGCCCTAATTTGGGGTACCATATCTCAGGAAAAGAATAGATTCAGGCTCCCGACATGATCAGCTGTGTCGTTGGCCGATTCTCCCAGGCAAAGCTGCAGGGGTGGGGGTCGCCACTCTGCCAAAGCCAAGTGGCTGTTCTCTGCTAAAGCTGCATGGTGATTCTCCCTCATGTGGCTGCGGCACTCCCCACACTGGCCAAAACTATGTGATTTTTTCCTCAATGGCTGCCACATCTGGGTTTAAATCCCCAGGCCAATCCTCCTCTGTAGCCTCATATCTGACTCCTCCCACAATTGGCTGCACTTGCCACCACTGCCATATCCTTCCAGTTTACTTGGCTACCATAGTGAGTCTGGGCAGGAGTGGCCCCATGGTGTGGAGCCAATCATCTCCCAGCTCTCTCACAGGTCCTGTAACCAGAGCGAGTTGCCCCCTAGGTACATCTTGGGTAGAAGTCACTTCCATCCCCCTAGCTCAAAGCCGGACCACAGCTATTTAACGTATTTATGCAACCAGTTAAAGGCTATAGATATGTTTAATGACCATGATGTAGATTAGCTGCAAAGCTGTGGCCAAGCAAAACAGCCCTGCATGTTCCTGCCCCTTCCCCCAACTCACACCTGTGGAGGAAAGGGTGAGGACATCTTATATACTTCTCCAATATTTCCTAGACATCTTGAGTTCTGGACCCTATTCCAAATCCCTTTTCAGGGTCTCCCTCTTGGCTGTACCCTGTATCAAAACCATCATCGAAATTGTGTTAAAAGTTTCAGATGGAGAAGAAAAACACAGAGGTTGTCTTTGGGTGAAGGGATTAAAAAATAGGGATTTTGGAGATGACTCAGCAGTCAGTGACCTGTAGGAGGAGCAGGAGAAGCAGATTGGGGCTCAACTCCTGGCTGAGGTGCAAAGGGACTTGGAGAAAGGACGAACAGTGTTAAGGAAGGTATTTAATAAGGATTCTTATGAAAGAATCTGAGGACTCTCATAAACACCTAAAGAAAGAGAATTCTTCATATACCAGGTTTGGTAAATTAAACTTAAGACCTGAATTGGTTCAAAAGTCATTAGAATTTACTTTATTAAAATAAAGGTGACCTCCTGCTAACATTTAAAATGAAGCAATACAGTTAGGTTTCTGAAGTTCTTTCTCTGTTTTTAAAACTATGATTTTACAAATATACTTTTTAGTCTATCCATTTCACTGTCTTTTTTTCCAATCTGGACAACTGTGACCAATCAGGGTCTTATTATGTGGTGATTGCCAGAGAGAAATGGGGATTGGGGGAAGTAGAAGAGGATATAGGGGGGATAAATGGTGATGGAAAGAGATTTGACTTGGGGTACGGAACACACAATACAGTGTACAGATGGTGTATTATAGAATTGTACACCTGAAACCTATATAATATTATTAACCAATGTCACCCCAATAAATTCAATAAAAAAGAGAAAAAAGAAGTTGTTACTGTATGCCACAGGAATGCCATGGTTCCAAGTGTGACTACAAAACTCAGTGCTGAGGGAACTTAAAAAGTACCGCTGTCACATATGGAATCTAATGAATAAAATAAACTGATAAACAAAATTTAACCAGAGGCATGGATACATGGAACAGATTGACAGACCTCAGAGGGGAGACAGGTGGGGGATCTGGAAGAGATTAGCTAAAGAACATACCGGTATATGTATATATGCACAGCCCATGGACACAGACAATAATGTGGTGAAGGGGTGTGTGTGGAAGAGGGGATGTGGGGGGGCATGTATAATAGTGTCAACAATAAAAATTAAACCTAGTTTTCTGATAATGTAAAAAAAACCCACTCATGTCAGTACCCTACTCCCAGAGATTCTGACTCAATTGACATAGGATGTTGTTTTCAAAAGGCTATTATAATGCGTGAATTAAAGGTTCTGAACGACTGCAGCTCATTTTACATGAAATTTTCAGTAAAGTATCTTTTATAACATTGATATTTCTTTAGGGACAGAACCCATTGAACAAGATTCCAAAGGAAGAGAAAGGAGGATATAACAGAAAGCTAAGGTTGGTCTTGCCTCTCTGTTTTTGTAGCCTGATTATTGAATGACCCTAAGCTCTTTCTTTCTTGTCTTCTTTCCTTTGGTGGTGTAACTTGGGGAATTTTATTTTTTTCAGCTCCTTTGAAGGAAGACAAATGAAGAATCTGCTTGACTGACTTAAAAGTTTGAGGGGACAAAAGTGAAAACTATTAGCTTACTTGAGATTGGGGACAGGGTACAATTTGTATTAATCTGTACTATAGATAAACATGGGTGATATGAAAACTGTGTTATGCTTTCTGATCTTTCACATTTTCCAACTTAATTCAGAACTGGAGAAATAAAATGGCAATTCTTAACTTTTTAGAGTTAAAAATACCCAATATACACATTTGTATAATATCATGACCTATCCTACCAACCCTGGTCTCAAAGATACTGCATAGCACAGATTTGATTTAAGTTAAGTAATTTAAAAGAAACCCTTTTTGAGAGGTCACTGAAAATTGTTGGCGTAAGTGGCTGAGATTTTGGCTATTCTTCATGTCTGGTGCCATCTTTTTCACTATTTGGGCAGGAAGCTTGGGTTTGTTCTTGTACATCTTTCCTTTAATGTTTAGCTTTTTTTCTACTTGACTACTTTGGGTAGAAAAAAGTTCTGATTTGTTTGAGTATTCTCATTGTGGAGAGAAGAGTTCTAAAGTGAAAAGAATTTTTATTACTTTTTCATGGCAATTAACTGCAAACTAGGCTAAAGTCTTTGTTTGGAGAAAATATGAAACTATTTATATTATTAGAAGTAAAGAATAATGCAGCAATGTTTCTTAACCCTTACTTTTCAATATTTCTTTCTGGTAGCTCATATGTGACTGTGCAGATTAGCAAACTCCTTCATGGTTTTACAGATGTAACCTTGAAAGCATAGCACTAGGATCAAAGTAAATGTCACTGCACATTAATCTCATGAGTATCCAATTGTACAAACCAGTTTTTCATCTGGCTCCAATGCAAAAAAATGGCATGAGGTTATAAAGCACTGGCTTACAATCAGGGTAATATAGTCATTTTTAGTCAACTACTTACATTACTTTAAGCTATAGGTATGCAAGGTCTATTCCAGAAGGTATCCAGCCATGTAATATGAAAAATAGAAACATTTATTGAAGAAGATACAAGATACAAGAAACATTGTATGTAGGACAATGATGCTTCAGTCCCCTTCAAAGTAAGTATCTTGGGACCTCACACAGTTACCCCAATCACCATCAGCTGCTCTGACATATTTTCCTGAATCTCACATAGAGGGTATGAAGTTACAGGATCCTGTCTTCCTGGCTCTGCAACCCTGCACTGGGTGGTCTAGTATGGGGCTGTGACCCCTCATTCCCAAGGTACCTGTCCCAAATTTTTATCAACCACACATGGATGAGGGTTCAGCCTGTTGTGTGTTTCTGCATCTGCACTCCTCCTACCAGTCTGGATGAATGTGTGTTTTTTTTAAAATTCAATAGTTGTCAGACTTCTATTCAACTTGATTTCTGATGGTTCTGAGTGATGGTTGTTTTCTAGTTCTAATTTTGATGTGGTTGTGTGATCTGGTGAGCCATGTTTACCTACATCTCCACCTTAACTGGAAGTCTCAGATGTACTCTTATTTGTTTTATCTAATTTTAGCTTATAAAGGCTGGTACTATTACAAATGAAAACAAAATCTGAAGATAGTTTGTTTTTTTCCTATTCTTTGGGTTTTACTGTCTAGTCATTAGAAAATGTAATATTACTCAACAGTGAGGGTAGGAAACAGGAACCACTAAGTCTTTTAGAAGGCAATGTATATTGCTATTTTTACATTGTTCATACTATTTGATACAGTGAAATCACTTTTATAAGTTTATCACCCTAAGTAAAAATTTTAAAAATGCTCCTTGTGCACTGATTTTCATAATCATGTTATTTACAAAATAAGAAAGTTAGAAGCAATCTCCATGTTCATCTCTAGGGGAAAGGCTATGTAAACTATAGGACTATCATTTTGTGAAGTACTGCATCACCACTTAAAATAAAATGTAGAATGTCAAAAAATACTTATGACACTATATAAAAACAGCAAGATAAAAATGATGTAAGATGTGCAGGCACTGATCAGTTAAAAAAATAAACTCCAAATCTATGCATAAGTCCCTGTAAAAAGCTATTATATTGACTGTTTGGATGGTGAGATCAGAAATCTTAAAATATTTTCCCCATTTTATATATTTTTCAAATTTCCTAGAAAAATACAAATTTAAAGTATTAAATATTAGTAAGTAAATAATGGAATAACTGGTTTACAGCCTTTGGGTTTAACAGATACACAGGAATTGGGGAAGAAGGGAACTATTCTATCCTTTGTTAGTAAAGGGCTATCTGAAGACATCACTGAGAAGAATGGATAAGCTGTTTTGTCTTTAAAGTATATTTTATTGATTATGCTATTATGGTTGTCCCATTTTTTCTGCCTTTTATTCCCCTCTGCCCTGCAAACCCCCTCCCACCAGCATCCCCCACTCCCTCCTTAGCTCATGTCCATGGGTTGGTTGTACATAGAAGTTCCTTGGCCTTTTCATTTCCTAGACAATTCTTAACCTCTTCTTGTCTATTTTGTACCTACCAATTATTGCTACTTATCCCCTGTACCTTTTCTACCATTTTCCCCCATCCCCTTCCCCACTGATAACCCTCCATGTGATCTCCATTTCTGTGATTCTGTTCTTGTTCTAGTTGTTTGCTTAGTATGTTTTTGGTGTTTTTTTTAGGTTTAGTTGTTGGTAGTTATGAGTTTGTTATCATTTTACTGTTCATATTTTTTATCATTTTCATTTCTTAGATAAGTCCCTTTAACATTTCATATAATCTCCTCATGATGATGAACTCCTTTAACTTGACTTTATCTGGGAAGCACTTTATCTGCCCTTCCATTCTAAATGATAGTTTTGCTGGGTAGAGTAATCTTGGATGTAGGTCCTTGCCTTTCATGACTTTGAATAGTTGTTCTCAACTCCTTCTTGTCTGCAAGGTTTCTTTTGAGAAATCAGCTGATTAATGGGAACTCCTTTGTAGGTAACTGTCTCCTTTTTTCCTGTTGCTTCCAAGATTCTCTCCTTATCTTTCATCTTGGGTAATGTAGTTATCACGTACCTTGGTGCATACTTCCTTGGGTCCAACTTCTTTGGGACTCTCTGGGCTTCCTGGACTGCCAGAGTGGGGAAGTTCTTCTTCATTATGTTTTCAAATAAGTATTCAATTTCTTGCTCTTTCTCTTCTCATTCTGGCACCCCTATAATTTGAATATTGGAACATTTAAGGTTGTCCCAGAGGTTCCTAAGCCTCTCCTAATTTTTTTGAATTCTTGTTTCATTCTGTTCCAATTGAATGTCTATTTCTTCCTTCTGGTCCAAATCATTGATCTGAGTCCTAGTTTCCTTTTCTTCACCGTTGGTCTCTTAATTTTACTTAGCATAGCCTTCACTTTTTCTTCTATTTTGCAACCATACTCAACCATTTCTGTGAATATCCTGATTACCAGTGTTTTGGCATCTGATAGGTTGGCTATCTCTTCATTGCTTAGTTCTGTTTTGGGAGTTTTGATCTGTTCTTTCATTTGGGTTACATATTTTTGTTTCAGGGCACCTGTTACATTGTGAGGGGCAGAGCCTTAGGTATTCACTAGATCCCAGAACCCATAACGCTTCATTGTGGCACTGTATGTGGGGGATGGGTCAGAAAGGGAACAATGCTGCTTGCTTGGCTCTCTGCCAGATTTCAGTCACTTCCCCTGCTACCCACAAGTAAATTGGGCCTCTCTAATCCTGATTCCCAGGTGGGTGGGTTTGTGTACATTCTAGGACCCTGTGGGTCTCGCCAACAACCTGTGCTGTGTGACTGGGAGTTCTCCTGCCACCACAACCCCTACAGAATTTTATAGCCAGAGGCTTTGAGGTTTGACTTCCCCATGCTGGAACCCTGGGTTGTATGGTCTGTCTTGCTTCCCAGTTTTTCCTCCCAATTTATCTGCAGGCAAATGTGGGACTACCTGAACCAACAGCCCCTGCCTTGCCAACCCTGGTCTGCCAGCTACCGCCTCACCCACCTAATTCCCCAGCCGCTGCCTTGACACACGTCCTCTCCACCATTCTGCTGCTCCTATAAGTCTGAATGAGTGTTTCTTCGTTTATTCCTTGGTTGCTGGACTTCTATATAGTTTGATTTTCTGGCTGTTTTGGTTGTTTTTTTGTTTTGAAATTTGTTGTTGTCCTTGTTTTTGACAAGGCAAAGTGTATCTACTTATACCTCTATCTTGACCAGAAGTTGGATAAGTTGTTTTGAAAATAATAAAGCTCCCACACACTTAATTGGTTTCCCAGTCTTTGCAAGCCACGACTGTTCAGTTGTAACTTTAAACTTTGTTTTAAAGTTTAAGGTTTCAGGCGCCTCATATAGGCCTCAGGGCATTCCTTCTTTTAAAGGTGATTTTGCTGTTTCTCCACTGCATGTAGTTGTTGATTCATCGTTTAACTCTCATGGGACAATTTCATTTCTCATTTCAGTCTACTAATTAATGGGCCTATGGCACCCTGGAGGGAAGTTTCTAAAACATACCTAAGGGTTCTGTCCTTGACCGAGTAGTAGTGAAGTTTTTTCAATGATTTGAATGAGAATGTAAAGAGAATATGAATCAGATTTGTGGATGACACAATCTGGAAGCAAAAGGTAATATATTGGCTACTAAAACCAGAATAAAAATATCTTAGTAGCCTGAGACAATGAGACAGATTTATTTATTCAAGCATTTACTTTAAAAAATTTATTGGGTGCCCAGCACATGCCAGGAAATAAGGGGGAATTCAGTAGTAAGGCAGGCAGGTGGTGACCCTGACTTTATGGAGTTATGGGTATTTCAGAAAAGATGAAATTTAATAAGAATAAGCATAAAGAATTTTACTTAGGTCTAAATTTTACTTAGGTAAAAAACAAAGTGAAAAAAAACCACATGCCTCACTCATCTCCAATAGCACAAAAACAAAATGATGGAGCTGTGACTTAAAAGTGCCTGGAAAAAAGATTTTTGGTTGACATTAAGCTTTATATAAATCAACAGTGGGAGATAGTATTAAAAAGCTGGTATACTTTAGTTTGATTAATAGAAATATAATACCTCAAAGAAAGGAGGTTTTATGGTCATTACAGCCCATGATAACCAGCTCATTCCTGGAGCAATATTCTAACTTTCCTGTAGTACACTTTAATATTTTCAAACTTATTGAGGTCCTGAAGACAACAATACAAATGGTGGAGAAAGGTTTACAGCACCCCACTAGAGGAAAGGTGAAAAGATACAGGGGTGTTCGTCCTGGAGAAGTTTACATGTTACATGAGGGTATCCTCAAATATGTGAAAGGCTGGAAGAGAAAGCGGATTTGCTCTGAATCCAACTAGTTCTCTGTGGAAAGATTAGGTTATTGAGCAGTGAGGGCCAGTGTCCATGCCTGAGCCATGGAATAGGTAAAGACCAGCAGGTTACTAAATCCATTCTCATTTCAGACTTGTATGGAGGAAAAGAAATACAAGCCTCAAGAAATCATGTTTTACTGGCATTTTTGAAGGGTTATATCCAAGAGAATAGAATGACATGAATGGTCCATTTTACTTCGAGAATGATAAATTGTAAACCTTACAGTTCGGGTTTCCTGTGGAGAACCTGGGTTCCTGCCCACTAAACAACTATACAGACACAGATTTTCATTTTGGTTGGCTCACTTGACCAAGTTATATTTCACTCTGGTGTAATGACAAGTCAGGCTTCTTGACAATCCCTTTCACTCAGTATGGCATAAAAATGTGCATTAGGCTCTTTGATTTTGGCTTTCACAAATGAGATTCACAATGAGGAAGGCTGGCTTGAGAGAACATTTTGTGCTTTCAACCTAGAATTAAATGCCAATTAGGGTGATCTCAGAACTGTAGTGCCATCTATGGCAGCAAAACGACCCTACAGGAACGGAGGAATCAAGTGTTCAACATTTGGCTCTATATGCTCATCATTCTCCACCGTATCAGGTGCTACTCTGGTAAAAATAAATATTGTGAGCTACAGGCAAACACCTTATCCCACTTTTGATTTTCTGTAAAATATACTTTTAAGGCCAAGATGTAGCTAGGAGAGGTTACTTCTTTTTTTAAATATTTATTTATTTATCTTTAGAGGGGAAGGGAAGGAGAGAGGAAGGGAAACATCAATGTATCGTTGCTTTTGGTGCATCCCCTGCTGGGAACTGGCCCCTGCCGGGAACTGGCCTACAACCCAGGCATGTGCCCTGACTGGGAATCGAACCGCGATCATCTGGTTCGCAGCCCGCGCTCAATCCACTGAGCTACACCAGAGAGGTTACCTCTTACATAAAATAAACTCAACTATCTAAAAGACCATGTTGTGTCACATCATCTTCTAGAGAAATCCAGCTGTACAAAGGCTTAGGTATATTGGGCTTTACAAAAACACGTTCTTTAGATGTTACACTGTTCTTCCAATAAGTAAGATTTAAGAACTAAGAACTTCAGATTCATTACTTAGGGTGTGTTGGCCAATACACAACTTTTATAGACTTACTGTTATTTTCATTTCTAATAATAATAAATACTATTTCTAGATACAGTTGCTATATTTTAAAAAATGTGATCTGGTAGGACTGTTTCTGAATTTGGAAATACTGAATCATATTATTATAAATTCAATTGCAATAATAGCAATAATAACTATTGACACTATTCAGGGCTAGGTAATGATGACAATTACTTTGTGTGTCTCACTTTCCAAAATTTACCATTTCATCTGATCCTATAAAGATTATACCTTGAGATTTGTTTTATATTATCATTATCTACACTTTATTTATGAGGAAACATATAAGATTAAAATTCAGACAGGTTATACAACTGTTCAAGGTGTTCTTAAAAACTTGCACAGGTGGCATTTAATTCAGAATTCCAAAACACAAATTCTGTGTTTATTCTACTCTGACGTGCCACAAGAGATCACATCTTGAGAGAGGAGTTCAGGTCACTGAGGCACCTGAAAAGGGCATTGCCAGTATCAGTTCTCACTGGGAAAAGTGCCACTAAAAGGGAGCACGGTCAGAGTCCACACCCTGGAGAAGAGAACATGCTAACGATGGTGGTGTTTGTAATAATTGGAAGAATATGTTTTCATCATTAACAACAGGATGGAAGGCTACATTCTTTTGTTGAGAATCTCATAAACTCTACTCATAGGGAGAGTCTGAGATTACAGATCTTGAAACTGAGAAGTATTGGGATACGAACTCAGTTTTTTGTTAAACTGCATGACTAGCCCAAACTATACAGGAGAAGGAGCATTGATTGCTGAGTTTGGAAGGAAAAACTAGATGAGTGTAATCCAGACCTTTCTCATTTCTTCACCTTGGGAGCCAGCCTCCCCATAAAGCCTGTGTCTTGATGTGCTCCTCTAGCCTGCAAGTTTCTCCATGGAGATTTACAGATGCCTGCACCATACGTGGGTCTTGGAGATGCAGGTACCATGCATGGGATTTTCTGGATGGAGGCACCAAACATGGAGACTACTGAGGACAGCCCTGTAATCCTGCCTAGTTCTGAGTTTGCCCTATATATGGAAGCCACGTTCTTCAATGTCACCTGTATCAGTAATAAAGGGAATATTTTACCCTCCCTCCCATGTGCCTTATACTTTCATTTTATATCACAGTTGGTGATAAACTTAAGGACGTGATATTTATCGGGCTCTCTCAAATTCCAGTACTTAGGTTAGCTGTGGGCTGGGTCCCCCCAGACTTTGCTCTCTCTTTTGACTGTAGGTGTTCTCAACTATAGTTAGCAATTATGCTGTATTTTAGTGTTGGAGAGTGTGAGCTCTGGAGCCAGAGTGCAATTTTCTGATGAGCTGACAATGGGACTGTTGACACTATTGAGTGCCTGCCTCACAGTGTCTGCCTCACAGGGTTGGAGTGCATAACTCAATGCCTGTGAAGCATTTAGAACAACACCTCGGACATAGTAAGTATCAAAATGTCAGAAGTCATTTCACGAACCCATACTGGTGCCAGGCAATATTCAGGCTGGAAATAATGGGTTGTGACAAAGGCATTTTTCATTCTTGAAGAAATATCCCAACTGAACGTTAGCACTGTTGGATACAATTGGCAGCTTGTTATTCAACACTGTGATTAAAGCAAATCATGCTTCAAATCAAGGCTTTTTATTCACATATTTCATGTTCTGTTCAATATTTGTTTTTGCTTCTAAACCAAGTATTTCTTGTTTTCTGAAACTAACACTATACATGTACAAATGCTTACAGCTAATTTTTCAAAATACTTCTCACCACCCCTCACATGCACTAGGAGGGAAATCTACATTTAGCAGTAGATAAAGCTTTCCGTGGAGTTGCCAGGATAAAATGACAAATTCGGGAGCTGTCAAGGAGGGTTAGGGATCTCTATTGATGGAAATCCAAGGTTTTGTAAAAAATAAGTGTTTATTATTGTTATAAATAATAAAATTGTAAAATAATAACTGAATGAAAAAAACTACATAATTTAGCAAAATTCAGGAAGACACTTTCAAAGTAAAATACTCGACAGAGAGAACACAAATGTCCTCTGTCAGATGTTTGAAATTATCTAAAATGAGAGAAACTAAGCAATTAAATATACTTCTTAAAAGTACACAGGACCTCAGTGGTAGAATACGAGATTACAAATGTTAGTGGGAACCAGACCAGACTCCAGGGAAGGAAAGAAGCTGTGGTCTTTAAGAAGTCAGGCCTCTGATCACAGGCCTGGGAGTGGTTAACCAGTGTAGTTGACAGAAACTAAAAGGTCACGATGGGAGCCCAAACTCTTCAGCACTTCCTGGCTCACAAAAACAATTTGAAGAATGAAAAAATCATTTAATGAGCCAAACAGTGAAGCCAATTTTTATGTCTTATCCTTGACCTTGTCTAACCATTTAAAATGTATTGCTTAAAGCTGAAACCATCATACAGTCTAGAAAAACCTACAGCCACTTCAAGCAATCAATTTTTCCACCACTTATGCTTAATCTTGAGGTTGAAAACAGTAGAAGGAAGATAGTACCTAGGGATTTATTCATTTTTCTTTTTTCTGTCCTTGATCCAGTTTTAAATTTTTCTTCTCATATATTCCACACATAAACTAAGACTATGGAAAAATCATCACTGATATTAAACATTTTTTCATGCACTTATTAGTTATTCATATACTTTCATTTGTAAATTATCTGTTTAAATCCTTTGCCCATTTTTATTGAGTTGGAGTATTCTTTTTATTGAGTTGTTAAAGTTCTTTATAAATCCTGAATATAATACCTTTGTCAGACATGCACAGTATGAATATTTTTCTCCCAATCTGTGGCTTGCCAAATCTGTACAGGGGTGGGCAAAGTAGGTTTACAATTGTATTATATGAATAATAGAGTAATTAATAAATAAAAATAATACAATAATTATTAAATTAATAATAGCACAAGGGTAATCTGTGTGTTTCATGTACTCACATAGTATACCTACTCTATGCATCTCTGTGTGTATATTTCTACATATCAGCATTTATGCATATCTATGAGTATACATGTGTGTGCGGTGTGTGTGTTGTGTGTATGTGTTTATGTAGTTCTTTTACTATCACATCGGTATCATTTTGGAAGGTGGCAGTAAATAAATAAATGAATGTTTAATTGATATGTTTTGTTCAAAGTCTTTAACTGATTCTTCATCGTTGCTCTTTAAGTGCCCTTTCCATCTTGTTTAGAGCATATGTCACATTGCATTATAGTGATTTGCTTACATATTTGCTGGACTGTAGTCTTGCTGAGGGTTAGATTAAGTTTTCATCTTTGTAATCCCATGACTAGCATAGACCCTGGCAATTATTGTGTACCTCAGTACATTGTAAAAGGGACACTACTTACCTTGGGAGAAGTTAAGGTTGCGATATTTCTCTCCAGGACTCTTCTCTTTGTCTTCAGTGTGTACTTTTGGAAAATTCAGTAGGAAATACAGTGGGCTTTACACTAGATCAGGAGTCCACAAACTGTCTATAATGGGGAAGAGAATAAATATTTATAGTTTTGGAGATCATACGGTCTCTGCCACAGTTCTGTGGCTTTGACTTTGTAGTGCGAAGCAGCTATTAATGATACATAAATGAATGGATGTAGCTCTGTTATAAAGCCTCATTCATCACAGTGTTGTAGGTCAATTACACCTAAATGAAAAAACATATTTACAAAAGAAGCAGTGTATTGAATTTAGCCCACAGGTTACAGTTCACTTATCCCTAAACCAGTGGAACCTTGGGTGCATTTAGGTATAAATGGTATTTTAGGTGCTTTACCTCTGGCAGATATTTGGTTTAACTACTCCTGTAGTCCTATGTGCAGTGGTAGGAATGTCTTTTCCCCATATATTCTGCAATGATCAAGCTATGTGGCTGTCATGAGAATCTGTCTCCCAGATCTATCTCCAGCTGCAGAGAGTACTATTGACCAATAGTCCCACCAATAAATACAATAAAAATGTGAAAAGAAAAAAAAGAAATAAGGGACAAAAATAGTCCTAGATGCTGCACTCTGCAATACACCCCCACATTGTTTCCAGTGGACTGATTCCAGACAACGACTGAACACAGTAGAGACAGCAAGGCAGGCCCATGCCTTGGGGATGTGGGACTCTACTGACCCATAAACCCTCCTTAAGAATTCCCTGACAGGCTTGCTGAACTTACAACTGCACTGCACTTCCACCCAACCTTCCTTCCATCTCCCCTTCACCCTCACTGCAGTTTGATGACTCTCCCACCCTTTCCAGCTCCAGCTCCATCTCCATTTGTTCTCACAGTTATGTGCCTGAATGCGGCATTTCTTTTTCAGTGTGCTTAAACTAACACACTGATTATTTGTTTTGTATTTTGCAGACTCGAATACCAAGGAACATGTTGACATTAGCTATCACGTCATAAAGAGAGTATGAGTGAAAGCGACAGTGAAGAAGAAATGTCAAAAAAAAAGTCTTTGAAAATTAAAAGTGGATAGTGGGATGGTAACTGACTTAGTAAAGCAGAGAAGGTTCCCAATTGTCTGCAGACAGAATTTACTGAGATAATCAAGTTGCCCGTCAACACGGAACCCTGAAAATCATAAAACTTGGAGGTGAATGGAAGGTTGAAATTCAGATCTGAGAAAATAATGCCAAAAAGTCTCTGGCCACAGGAAATGCTAAGTGCTGTGGAAGGTGGGGATGAACTAACGGACTCAAGGGGGTTAAGGGAGGGTCTGAGCACTGAATCATGAGACTTCCAGACTCTGTTCTTTGCTTTGCTCCCAGATCATTAGCTGCCAGGCATTAACCAGAAGACCAGATAAGGCTAGAGAACTTTCTTGGCCCTAGAAGGATGTAGGGGACTAGTTTGTCTTGGCCTGGCAAATGTGACTCAGCTCTGTATGGGAAACCTACAGATGTGAAGTGGTGGGCAGAACCCAGACTTGCAAACCTAGTTTTCCCGTGGGAATCAGGCCTAGAAAATGCTTACAGACTGTTATGGCTTGCTCTTGCTAAAACTCCCTCACCCTGGTCTAAAGCAACAAATGTATATTGTTTATCTTCAAGATAATTTCCAAAGCCTGTGTGAGCTCTCCCAAGCACAGAGCTAATCAGCTCATTGCCATTCCCCTCTGCATGTTATTTTTATTTCCTTGATTGTACCTAGAATGTAGACAATAATATTCTATGTGATAGATAATAAATCTTCCTTTGATATAGGACCCCAGGAAAATAATAAAAGCCTGTCTAGGCAAGGGTTGGTGCCCTCCCCTCTTGAGGGAGTGGCCGAGGCATCCAGAGGCACTCCCCTTGAGAGAGCAGCCGTGCAGTTCCCTTTTTCCACACAGGATTGTTGTCGCCTGTGCATTGATTCTCATCATAAGCCACCGCAGGTGGACTCTGCTGGACAGGGTCTGCCACATCTGGCAGCCAGGAACAGGGATGTGAAGGCTATCAGCCAAGGCTATCAGGTAGTGGTCAACACACCAACGAGGGTGGAACGCGCACAACAGCCCAGGTAAGGGCCGAAGACCCTGAGTGCTTTTCGGAGGGCGTAGGGTGTGTTGCATTTTAGGGAAAAAGGGTATTTTTCCAAGGTCACTCTCTCTGCGACCACGATTTCTTTAGTAAGCAGAAGCCTTGCTCTCCAATCAGGTTTTAGGCTTGAGAGAGAGAGAGCAATGAACTTTCAATTAGCTTTTTTTACAAGTGCCTCTGCGCATTCTCTTTAAAAGCTGCCTTTTACAGCCCTTTTGATTCTGCCTCTTCCCTCCGCCTGCCTGTAAACAGAAAAGCAGATAGTAAATGAGTGTTTCAGTTTCAACGAGACTCTGAAGACTGCTTTGAGAACTCAGAGTTAGTTAACAGGATTGTTTATGAGTACCCTGGCACCAAAGATGAGGCAAAGCCTCCCTCCGGCTCGAGATCTCAAGTGTTCATACGTGAGTAGGGGCCTTGTGGAGGTGTCCGGGGTCAATCCCAGAGACCCGAAGGAGCCTCACAGATAATTCCAGTCACAGTAATTTAATTCTGGGCTCAGTCAGGGAGCACGATATAAAGGTTGGTTACCTGGTGCTTCGAGCCCTCGCTTGCAGTCTTAGACGCGTGGGAAAAACCTGAAACCCATAAGAGGGTTAAGGTACCCTGGATACCAGGCAGCCCTCCCTGACAGTTTTCACCAACAGTACATTTTTAACCCACCACTTCGCATCTGTGGGTTTTCCATACAGAGCTGAGTCACATTTGCCAGGCCAAGACAAACCAGTCCCCTACACAAGGATACTGATATTTGAAGATTATGTAATTGAAAGCTGGTTTGATGCCCTTTACTCTATATACATTTAAAAGTTCTGCTCATTTGGCTAGAGTTTCTAGTTCACTTTTCCATGCCTTAGTTGTAAATAAGACCTGACAGACAAGAAACGTCCAACACTTTGAGGAAACTACCCACACAAAAGGCAGAGACAACATCAACTATTTAACTAAACAGACAAAATCATAGAAAACAGAAAAATTAGAGAGAAGAAAAAACTTTATAAATAAAGAAAAGATACTGCTTCTGTGAAACAAGAACAGGTTAATATAGAAAAGGAATAATCAGAATACAAAAGAAAATTTTGGGTATTTAATAATGTGATGCTTTCCCCTAAAACAAACAAATTGATAAACAAAAAAATCAAAAGAGGGAATGGAATATAATGTCAAGGAAATTACCTAGAAAAGAAAGATGACAAGGTTTTTGAGTATCTGACTAATTGGAATTTTGGAAAGAGAGAGCAGACAAAATTATATGTAGAGAATTGTCTCAGAAGTGACATGTGGTATTTCCAATAACAAAAGGACTGATACTAACATAGGGAATACAGAGATCATACGACCTAGATCATGAAACTTCAGAAGACAATGGAATAATACTCTATCAAGGTATCATGCCAAAATATTCTTCCTGAAACTTCCAACTGATTATGACACCCTTGTTTAAATTTTTTCAGTCATTTCGCAGTGAGAGGGCTTAGGGTCTATAATCCTTGGGATGGTGTTTCAGATCAGTCAAAATCCAGATGTCTATTCCATGTTTCTCATTATGTGTTAAACACTTAAAAACTTAGGTTATTATAAAGTCAAGTTATTTGTTCAGTATTTCCCTGAACATCTTGCTCATGTCCTTGTCTAGCCTTACTTTAAGCCTGAGTGAAAGGCACAGAGTGTCACAGACCCTTTTCCATATTCAATTCCCAGATCAAATGTTACTTCCTTGAAGTCTTCAAGTTCAGTAATGTCCTTTCTTCAGTGAGAGAACAAGAACATAAGGATAAGATCAGTTAAATAAAAATAGGCCAGCATTTGGAATTTGTACCCCTTCTCTAACCAAATCAAGTAGGATTAATAATCCTGCCATGCTCCTGTAACATAATTTTGAGCTCCTTGAGAGCAGCATCCATGTTTAATTAGTCTTTGCATTCCAGGATCTGGCTTCTTGTCTGTGTAATTAATACTCAGTAAAATTTCTTAAGTTAAAATTGATTAATAAACATTCTAATGTGAAAAACAAAACAAAACAGCTGCAGTAGGCCTTAGAGGGCATGTCTGAAATTTTCCCAACATGCTACTAGAACTTGCTTGGTAGATGAATATTAAAATTCCCTGGTCTGTGAACATCACATTTTCCTTACCCATCAGACAAATGTGTTACATCAACCAACTGGGGTGGGGTTAAGGGATGTGTATCGCTTCTAATAAATGGACCCTGATTCCCTTCAACATAGGGTTCTAGAGATATGACCATATTCTCCCCTAGTCTTTCTCATTCTCCCAGGAAAGTCACTATTAAAAAGGAAAATAGGATATGATATAAGGATGAGATCAGTTAAATGAAAATAGGGTCAGCTTGTGGAATTTTATACAAACTATGTATTTTATGAAAGCAATGTAATTTTCTCCTGTTAGGCATAGTTATAATTCTAATATCACAGGTATCATAGAATTTATAGGAAATAGGTACATTCATTTTTGGGCAATGCTCTGAAATTTCAAATAATAGGAAACATGCCAACTTCTAACATGAATACACTTTTATAAGAATGCAACTGAAAGATAAATTTAGTCTTGTAAATCCAGAATAAAAAACGGGCTATTTTCTTCAAATGTTGAATAGTACCATATTTGAGAAAAGGCAGTTAATTTAAAACATTAAGGGAAAATTGATGGTGTTGTTAATGGAATCTAGAAGATTACAGCTTTTAGTGACATGTTAGACAAGCATATTTAAACAATTTTAAAATACTTTCCCCCCATGGGACCACTTACGTCTAGTTTCTGAATTGGCAGAGTCTTAAATTCATTTCACCTTTTTGAAGCAATGTGGTTTTATTGTGATGAGTGAAATGTATCTTTTCTAATTCACCTGGAAAACAGCCCTCAGCAGCACCCACAAAGGATCTCATGATAATGTCTATCACATCTTATTAATCTGAGCTTCATTTCAGAAGGTGAGATTTTAACTAAGTAGCCAGGACACCGGGGATGAGGTTTCCAAGTGACTAAGTGTGTGTTTGTGTGCATGCATGTGTGTTCTGAATCAAGGAATACGTGACTTATACCCTGTTTTAGGCAGGTACCGTGCCACGTTCTTCTGAAACGACAGAAGAACGGTACTGAGCTGCTGGAATAGATCCAGACAAGAGTGATGGGGGCAGAGATACCTTCTCAGCTGGAACAAAATGTGGAACAAAACGTGCCTGAAGCAGTGAGAATTTCATCAAGTACAATCTTTCATCAAAGATTGTAATGTGTGAGCTGTAGGACTAAACTTTAATGGGTGAGTTGGTCAGTGTAAGGACAAATACTTCTGTCCTGCAGGAGGTAGCAGGTAGTTTCTAGGAGGTGGATGTGCTCCTACGCAATCTGACATGGAAATTTGAATAAAAGTTGGACTGCTTCTGGAGAAGGAGATCCTCCAAAATAGATCCAAATCATTGCCCTGTTCTGTCAATCTTTGGACTACCCTACCCCTAAACTGTCATCACACATCTGAAAAACTGTAAATAACCTCTCAACCATGTTTCCATACTTCCATTTTTGCTTCTTTACAATCCATTCTTCCCATAGTGATCAGTGGGATATTCTTAAAAATAAATAAAATTATGCTACTTTCATGCTTGAAATCCTCCAGCGTCTTCCCATTTCACTGAGGATAAAATCCAAATTCCTCGCAATGAGTGGTCTTCAAGACCTCACATGGCTTGGCCATTACCTCTCTAACATCATCTTCTGCCACTCTCTCTTCTGGCCACTGAGACCTTCCCAGCACGTTGGAATTTGTTTTCCCTCTGCCTGAAACATTCTGTTTGAAAGCCTATCTGTATTTGGATCCATCCTCTTTCTTGTCATTTAGGTCTTAGCTCAAATACCTGGATCCAATATAAATCACACACCTCCTTCCACCATATTTTCTTTTTTTAATTTTTATAACATCTATCATAATTGCTATCTATCTATCTATCTATCTATCTATCTATCTGGTTGCCATTTTACTGTCTATCTGTAAGGCTGTGGAATTATCTATCAAACTATCCTTAGCTTTCAAACACCACTAACCTCATAGTGGACACTCAATGCTGATTATTAATTGTGCGTATTGGACATTTCACAACATAGTGCATGCATCCTGTGGATGAATGCCTGACCACTCCCCCAAATCCCATCCATACTCAGTGATTTCATAAAATGAGCAGCCCGTGGACCTTCTCCTCAAGTTAGTCTAACTTAACAATTCTCTCTCTCTCTCTCTCTCTAGCTCTCTTGTCTCTATCAGAGTTATTACACCACCTACACTACGCCCTGTGGGTTGAAGTCCTGCCCTTTCCCCATCAAATGAGGCTGACTCAGTGTTCTTGGTCACAAGAACCAATGTTCTTCGTGACTATGGTGTCACCCTTTCATGGGCAGGGTGACATCAAATATTCATTCGGAGTGGTGAGAGCTGCCTTCCTTTCTGTCCCTTGGCTAAACCAGTCCCCTTCCTCCCTGCTGGATTTTGAAGGACAGGGAGGTGAGTATATGTTCTTTATGTGGATATCATTTGGTTAGACCAAAAACCCAAAAACAAAAACCAAAAAAACCCTGCTTTTTGTTCACTTTCTGAACTATAGGATTGAGCAGAAGTTTGATACCAGGTATTTTTATTATATTTCTCAGATCTTTTTCACTAATGCTTCTACTAATGCATAGCCCAGGGAAATGAGACACCTGGTGTCCCTGGCTGAGGTGGAGGCTTTGGTACAGGGTCAGAAACATTTCCTGTTGAGTGATTGATGGTGTATTCAGAGTAAGAGTTGGTATTATTTGACACTGATATTTCTCTAACAACTCACAGAGGATGTCTGCTGCTCAGTGCCTTAAGAAATCAAATGCTAAACCCCATTACAGGAAATACAGCCCACCATAAAAAGGGCCAATTAAAGTAGAGACATATGGAAGGTCAGGAGCTCAGTCATCTCTCTGCTGTCATGAGACCATTTCAATTCTTTTCCTTCTTCCTTTTCTGGAACCTATAATGAGGATGGCAGGGAAACAATCACTAAAAAATGCTTAGATATTGATATTACTGCATTACTTTTGGAGGTGCAGATGGATTTAATTTTCTAATGTAACATTTTTTGAAGTGACATTTGGAAATTATACCTGTACCTGCTTTAAAAGTGGTAACTTTTATATTTTGTAATGTTTGTTTGCTTGAAGCTTTTACAGCCACAGTAAGGTGTTTCTTTTTTATTGCTATTATTACAGTAATTGTTCATGATAAGCTTTCCCCTGCAAAGCAGCCCTTTGCACACTGCTTGGTGGTGTTTTTTACTATGTTTTTGTATAATGAGAGAGTATGTAGGTACAAAGACACCTGTTTCTGACATCTTTCTGTTCCAAGTACTTTTCTTCATTTTAGCTTATTATATACCTTTCTTTAGTTTGTATTTATATCGTTCTTGTTGGGAATCACATTTAGGATACTTTTAGGTTTAAAATAATTAAAATTTACCAAGTTGATGGCAAAATTATTTTTTCAAAGCTAGGGACTATGCTAATTTTTCACCACTCAGAGGTTTTATTCTAGATCATTAATCTCTAGACTCAAAAATAAAATGAAAAAAGCTAGTTGAGCATCAGAACTAGCTTGAAGGTTAGCAATGAAGAAAGAAAACAGCAGAGTTTTGTTTAATACCTAGAAGGCATTGGAGTTGAGGTTTGCCTTGCCCTTCCAGAAGGAACATGATAAAGCCAGAGTTTGGTCAACTTTGTTCCAGGTCACCTGGGATAATCGGGTCTTCTTAGATGTGTACAGCAAGCCTCCCTGACTCCCCTTTTTAGTGACTTCATAAATGCAGTAGCATTAAATATCTCTGTATAGTGGATGCTCAGTTCCTGACCTGGCAATGAGACATTTATCAATGTAAAGGAATTCTTGATGCAAACTGCAAATATGCCCCATGACTACATAGGTACTGAGAGTCAGAGCTGACATTTGAATTTAGGAGTGTTTGACTCTAATGCCATATTTTTGTCCCCTGTCGCCTGCTGCTTCTCTAATAATGTGCCTGAAATGCTAAAATGCCTGCTTGCTGTGACTGAAGGAACAAGTGATGGCCATGGAGAGGGACCAGGCAGCAACTGAAGGGATTGGTGGGCTGCTGCTATTAGAGTTTTTCAGATGTTGATTTCTCTGCAGTGCTTTAGATTTCTGAGATAGATAGCAGCCGGGAGGTTCTGGCAAAGTGCACAGTCTTCATTCTTAGCTCTGGCTTGCTGCAAATGATTTCCATCGACTCACCCGCCATATGAGATGACCTGAGGAATGAATACCCTTCAAAATATTTTTGCCTCCTTTCTTTATATTCTAGAAAAGAATTGGAGTAAGTCATCCATTATGCTTCCTATTACATGGACTCCAATCTGACCCTGCTCGGTTATTAGAGCTAGGCAGTCTTCCAAATGAAATGCATTAGCCAGCTTTCCCCCCCTTGGATCAAACTGGCAAAAGAAAATGGAAATGGAAAAGCTAGTTAATAGGAGTTGGGAAGGAGTTGTGTCTTTGCCTTTTCTAACAAAGTCTTCATCCCTCTGTCAGGCAGCCTCATGATGTGTCAATGAGGATTTCATCTTGTTCATGGTACGCACTGGGGTGCCTTTCCCAGAGAGCTTGGAATAAGGGAGGAGAGCAGTAAAGGCATCTGTGCACGAAAAAAGAAGTTGACATGAAGCTCAGAGAGGCCACTAAATGGCTGTTCGGATATACTCGCTACAGCTCTCATGAGCAGAGCCTGGGATCCAATCTATTTATATATTTTTCTTTATTCCTTTCGTGAAAAGTCAGAGAAGTGTTAGCAGATATGTTGGCGGTAGTTCCTGGGAAAGCCCAGCCTGAGGCAAAAGACTTGAGTGCTAAAATTTTATTAAGGAGAGTAATTCCAGGGACAGGAATGAGAGAGGAGAGGAGAGATTGATTCGAGGAGGCAGGGCGAGCCAATACAAGGATGCATTATTACCTAATTTGCCACTGCTAAGTGCACCCAAATGTTTGATTCCATGGGTCTGTTATCCAAGATGCCCCAAAAATGCATCTGAAGATAGTTCGTCCAGAGTGAAAATTACTGGGAAAAATTTGGGGGGTAAAGAGTTAGTCTGTGAGGTGCTAACTAATTCTCCTGCCCTCTTCCCCAGGTTGTACCTGCTCCATCAAATGGGCTCCTGCAGTTTTCCTATTCCTTGATTTCAACATAAAAGTCCCAGATAGAATAAAACATTCAAATGGGCCTGACTTGAGGAACTGTCAGGTTTTGCCTGTATGAAGTTGGCTCCACAGCAGTGTTGAAGTTGAAGGGATATATAAAGTGGTGCCTAAGAGTGCAGAACACACAGTCCATGCCTTGTGCTATTCTTTAACTCTGTCCATGACCTCCATTACTACAGTTATTACAAGAGTAACAAACCAAATGGTAGTTTCCGCTGCTGTAGCTGGTTGCAAGCTTACTATTGATATTCATCATCTTCCCTACCATCTACCCATTGTAGATTCCCCTCAACATCTGCCAGCACTTATCTAGTTTATCTTGCCTTCATTTTTTCTCTCCACACATTCTCATTATTTCATTTGTAGGGGCCTGAACCTTTAGTTATCTTGCCCTTGTTAAGCTATGGTTGCTGTACTTGTACATTGTTTCACTGAGCATAGATGCACCAGGAGATGGTCCAGTGAGTCTTGTGGCTCCACCCTGTAGTAGCAGCCCTTGTTTCTCATGATAATAAGGGCCAATTACACTCACTGGTTAGAAACTCCTTTCTTTGCTGTTGGTCCATGGCATCAGTACCCCAAGATTAAAGTCATAGCTTCAAGTTATAACTTTCCCAGTGGAAGTTCTCCTTCCAAATATGGGGCATATTTGTTCTCCTTCCACTGGGACCCAGGAAATATCCTTCCTGGGAACCAGACCTATAACTGGTAGAGCCAAAGCTTTTGGGAGTAGAAAAGCACATACAACAACAGTGAAAAGGGCCAATCCTTTCTTTAATTTTTTTTTAATTTAAGGATAGCTGGTATACAATGTTACACTGGCTGTATTAGTGTCAGGTGCACAATATAGTCATGTGACATTTTTATTCCTTACAGTGTGGTCACCCCACTAATTCTAGTAATCATCTGTCATTGTGTAAGCTTATTACAATATTACTGACTATATTCTTGTTTGCCCTTTCACCCATGCCCCTACCCTTTCCCTTCTGGTAACCATACTTTTGGTCTCTGCTACTATGAGTCTGTTGTTGTTTGTTTTGTTTTTAGATTTCACATGTAAGTGACACTATATGGCATTTACCTTTCTCTGATGGACTTATTTCACTTAGCATAATACCCTCTAGATCTATCCATGTTGTCTCAAATGGCAAGACTTTATTCATTTTTATTGTTGCATAATATTCCATTGCATATGTATATGTATATACACACACATACATATATACAACTAGGTAAATAAGATGTGGTATATATATCTACTTATCTATCCATCTATCAACAGACATCAAGGTTGCTTTTGTATCTTGACTATTGTAAATAATGTTGCGATTAACAAAGGGGTGCGCATATCTTTTCAAATTAGTGTTCTCATTTCCTGTGGATAAATACTCAGAAGTAGAACTGATAAATTGTATGGCAGTTATATTTTTAGTTTTTTGAGGAATCTTTGTACTATTTTCTATTGGGGCTGCACCAGTTTGCAGTCCCACCAACAGTACATGAGGGTTGCCTTTTGTCCACATTTGCATGAACACATTATTTGTTGACTTTTTAATAATAATCATTCTGAATGTCATGAAGGGGTATATGATTGTGGTTTTGATATTCTCTTCCCATGCTGAGGCCCTTTTCATGGAAGGGGCCAATCTTGTATCTACCCCTTGGTTCTAATTCACATAGTATAGCTACTGGAGACTAGCGCCACCTATTGGCCATTATTTTAATTTATTAACCTCATTCTGGAGAACAGCTACCCAATCCTATAGAATATCATTTCCAAGGTGATACCTATTCTGTTCAACTCCCACTGGTCAGTGAAATAATGATAAAGTGTACTGCAAATCAGGCAGCACAACCTCTGGATTGAAAACAGCTGCTTTAAAGTGCCATACTCTAAAGTTCACCTTTATTGTGAGGCTTCTTTGCTGAGATAGTGGTCAGTGTCTCACAGAACCCACCTTGGGGACAAATTTGGCCTTGTCCCTGGGGAAGGCATCATCACTGATGATGTAATTCTCCCACTCAGTCACAGCAGCTTTAAGAACCTCACATCAGTCAGGTATCCTGAGTGTTTGTGCTCATGTCCAGAAGGAGCTGGCCCTAAAGTCACCGATTCCTTTTTTTTTAAGGGGATATCAGATAGAAGTTGCATTATATTTATGTACATCACCCAGTCTAGAGAAAGTAAGAGTTGAGAGAAGGGAGAAAGCTTAATGGGTAAAAAACTACATTCTGAAGTCAAAGACCTTTGTGTGGGTTTAAATTCAGGTTCTTAAGCTCTCCAAACTTCAATTTTCTAATCAATAAACTAGGAATGATAACAGCATCCACCTAAAGTTGTTGTTAGGGTTGAGCAAGATCAGCTATATAAGAGGAGAGCTTATCACTCAATAGATTTTAAGTGCTCAGCAAACATTTATTAGGCACTTACTATTTTCCAGGAACTGGGTTTGCAGATAAATGAATGACCCCTGGCCTCAAGGAACTTGATCATTATCTAGAAAGATGGACAAATGAGTAGCAGGTGCAGGGAGACAATTATAATGAGAGACCTACAGTTATAATGGGAGGTGGGTGGCAACTTGGGATCCATGAAGCCTCACCTACCTCCTGAAGGATGAGCAGTTTCTAGGTAAAGGAGATGAAGAGGGATATTTTGGGCACAGGAAATATTAGGTGGCTCACATCATTTTTATAGGGAACATAACTCACCCTAAGTGTGGAGCTTCCACTTCAAAAATGTTAATTTAACCAAAATCAATCAAGCAACAATATAACTATGCTGTATCTTGGGAGTAGTGAGGGGGTGTGGAGAAAATAATTCTAATGTGAAAAGACCTAATCCCACCAGATCAGCATCTGGTTCAATTGTCTTCACTCAGCATCCTTCCGTCTTTGAAAGTTGACATGATCTTTTTAGTACTTTCTTGTCTTTTTTCCTTAGCTCCCTGCCCACCTCCCAGTTGTTCTATCCTCTTCTGCTGCATCTCTGGTTCTAGTTTAGTTTTTCCTGTCTCACCCCTCACCCCTCATTCTTTCCTCTGGTGTAATCCCAAACCCTTCAGCTTTAATGTCAGCTCATCTCCAGCAACTTTGATCTCACTCCTCAGCCACTAGTCAGCATTTCCCTTGTTATCACTTGAAATGATTCTATCTCCAAGGGGTAGGTCTTTTCAGAAGTAGATTTTGAGTACAATAATTTAAGAAGTGGATTTGGTAGGTGAACCCAGGAAACTCTGAGTGGAGTGAGCAAGTGACACAGGAAAGAAAAGCCAGTAAAGAAAGCAGGAACGAGCAAACACCTCTGTGGCAAGTAGAGCTTAATCCTACTGGAAACGACCAGGTAGAACAGGTCCCAGAGTCATCTCCTGAGGGGTGAAGAAACAGGTATTTCTACAGCAATTCCCTACTGCCATTGCTGAAGGGCCACCCACAAGATCTTAACTCCCTGGTACCTGGGGCTACTAGAAGGAGCTCCCAGCCAGCACAAGGCAGGGAGGGTGGGTCCAAGGGGCACTGACAGCATCCACTGCACTAGACTTTCATCTTCCAGCCTTTTCTTCTTGCCTCCACTCTCCTGCCTCCCTTACACCAAATCTATATTTGTTGCAACCACCACACTAACCCATTTAACCACAAATGTCTGTACCACTTGGGAACTGAAGGCTTAATGCACAGATGTTACCTTTGCAATGTCTCATGCATCCCTCCCCGCACTTGCCCCTTCCCTTGTCAGTCCTCATCACCCATGAGTGGACGCCAGCAGTAGCCTCCTAATTAGTCTCTCTGCTCCCAGTCTCTCCATGCTCCACTTCATTTTACATCCTGTTGCCAGAGTGACGTTCTTAAAGCAGAGCTCACACTTGCATTCCGCCCACCTGCCAGCCCATTAACAAACAAACAAACAAAAATCTGGATGTGTGGGGTTACTGCTCAGTCTAACATTTCATCAGATTCTTGAAAATATGGGTTATATCTACATTTACACTTCATTTTCTCACCGTTTCTTTAAATTATATACATTCTGGTAAACACAAACCTTTCTCTCTCATTCGTAGTGACCACAATGTCTGCTGTAATCACATCCCCAAGAAAGTGCAATCCCAGATTTAAAGTCCTGGCCAGGGCAGCCCTGGAATATGAATACAATCTTTTTTGGCCCTCATGCCCTTTTATGACCATTCTTTGGGCATCCTGTATTAGAATCATGTTCTTCCTCCACGTTTGTTTTCTGATGTCTTAGTACTCATGACTGGTCCTCACTGACTGGTGCTCTGTATCTCACCAGCAACTCAACCACCCAGGTGTGTATCCCTAAAAAGCTGCTTCCCCTCAACAAAAATGTTAAAGGAGGTATGTTGTTGCCTCTTTAAAAAAATTTACTGTTGTTCGGTTACAGTTGTACTGCCTTTTTCCCTATTGTTTACCCCAACCCCGGCCCCCTATTCCCAGTCAGTCCTCCCCAGTTGTCCGTGTTCATGAGTCCTCCATTCGCATTTCTTTGCCTGCCCCTTCCTTTCTTTCTCCCATTATTCCTCTCCCTCTCCCCTCTGGTCACTATCAGTTTGTTCTTTATTTCAATATCTCTGCTTATATTTTGCTTGCTTGTTTGTTTTGTGACTAGGTTTGTCTTGTTGAACAGATGACATCATATGGTATTTGTCTTTCACTGCCTGGCTTATTTCACTTAGCATACAACTCTCCAGTTCCATCCATGCTGTCATGAAGGGTAGGAGTTTTTTTTCCTTCTGCTGCATAGTATTCCATTGTGTAAATGTACCACAGTTTTTTGATGCGCTCATTTATTGATGGGCACTTAGGCTGTTTCCAGTACTTGGCTATTGTAAATAATACTGCTATGAATATAGCAGTTCATGGGTTCTTTTCAGTTGGTGATTCAGGGTTCTTTGGGTATAGCCTTGGCAGTGGGATCTCTGGTTGTTGCCTCTTGTGAAAAGGGAGGTACTTTCTTTCCAACATCCCTTACATAGGTGTTCATTTAAGTGTAGTACATGGACCACCTATATTAGAATCACTGTATTTAGAGGAGTAGTAACTAAAAATTTGGATTCTAAGGCTCTATCTAGTACTATAACTACAAATCAAAATCTTTGGTGGTAGAAGCCAGGGAAACTTTATCTGCAGAATATCCCTACTATTTTTGTGCACACTAAAGTTAGAAAGCCACTGCTTTGAAGTCTCTTACTTGAGGAATAGGACCACTATATTCCTGTTTCTTACCTGACTGATTGAGCTCCGACATATGACCATGAGGAAGATCTGTAATAAGTTTATTTTTATTTTAAGAAAATACCACAACCATTTCTAGAGGAATTTTGAAATAAAATACATAACACTTTCAATGATGGAGTGTTAAGAGTGGAGGCAGCTGGGAAGGATGAGGACAAGAAGGAAAAAAAAAGAGATGGTGGATCAACAAATAAAAAGCCTATTTTTTTCAATGGTCATGGTACCTCTGTTAACCAGTTTGGAATCTGTTAATTCACAGTATCAATTTGGTATCACAAGCAGCCCCTTATAGCCACATGAGTTAGAAATGCTTTTTTTTTTATACAAATAACTTTGCTTTTATACTGCACATGCTAATCTCTTTCTTGGCCTCAAAATAGATTCTCTGTAGCTACCAATGCTGAGGAGCCAGAACTGTTGCTACCACTCAAGGAGCTGAAATCTCTGGCCACCTCTGCCTTCTTAAGATTTCTTGTCTTGGGTTCTGCACAGATTCTGCAGACCTCCTCCTTCCTCAACTGGGACTGGTCCTGTCTTTTGTCATATTGTAGGGGTAGTCACTGTGGCAGGGTCTGATTCTTGTATATGTAGCCCATAATCATGGAACTTTCCCTTAGAAAGTTCTAGAGGGGCCACCTACCCTACCAAATCCTTCTTTTCTTTAGAGACTTTTCACTTTTGGTTACCAGAAACATCTTTCATCTCCACCTCTTACCAGAGATAACTTGAAGATGAAGTTGTGGGATCAGGAATGTGGTTAGGGGAAAAATTTTAGTCTTAGGACTTGGTTGGGGAAAACATATCCCCTGCACTCCCAATTAACATTTGGAACATGTAATTCTAGAAGAGCAATCTTTTATACTTAGCATCTGTATAGAGTTAAAACTGGTTATTTTCGAGGACATACAGAGGATCCAGAGACACATGAAAAGATGCTCAATATTGTTAGCTATCCGAGAGATGCAAATTAAAACCACAGTGAGATACCACTTTACACGGGTCAGAATGGCCATCATAAACAAAGCAACAAACAACAAATGTTGGAGGGGTTGTGGGGCAAAGGGGACCCTAGTTCACTGTCGGTGAGATTGCAGACTGGTACAACCACTATGGAAAACAGTATGGAATTTTCTAAGAAAACTAAAAATGGACCTGCCCTTTGACCCAGCAATTCCAGTGCTGGGGTTATATCCTAAGAACCCTAAAACACCAATCCAAAAGAACATATGTACCCCAATGTTCATAGCAGCACAATTTACAATAGCCAAGAGTTGGAAGAAACCTAGATGCCCATCAGTAAATGTATGGATCAAAAAACTATGGTACATTTACACAACGGAATTCTATGTAGCAGAAAGAAGGAGCTACTACCCTTTGCAACATCATGGATGGAACTGGAAAGCATTATGCTGAGCGAAATAAGCCAGGTGGTGAAAGACAAATACCATATGATCTCACCTTTAACAGGAACTTAAACAACAAAACAAACAAGCAAGCAAAATATGACCAAAGACACTGAAATTCACAACAGGCTGACAGGGACCAGAGGGGAGAGGGGAGAGAACTTCAGGGGAAAAGGGGAAGGATTCACAGAAACTATTATAAAGGACACATGGAGAACAATTAAGGGGGGTGGAAATGGGAGGGAGGTGGGGAGCATGGCGTGGGGGATGAGCTGGGATGGGAGTGGGGGACGGAAAACTGTACTTGAACAAGAATTAAATAATAATAAAAACTGGTTATTTTCAACTTATCTTTGAAGACACGTCATTATTTTATGGGAAAAATGCAATCTGACTGTAGAGTAAAACTTCTGAAATTTATATATATATAAATATAAACTTCATATATATATGAATGACAAGGGATCTTGTTAAATGCAAATTTTGATTCAGTAGGTCTGGAGAGGGACCTAAGAGTCTGTGATCCTAACAAGCTCTCATGCTGCTAGTTTGCAGCCCATACTTGGAAAAGCAAAGTTCTAGCCCTGGCTGGTATAGCTCAGTGGATTGAGCACAGGCCTGTGAACCAGACGATTGCGATTCAATTTCCAGTCAGGGCATATGCCTGGGTTGCAGGCCAGTTCCCAGCAAGGGACGCACAAGAAGCAACCATACATTGATATTTCTCTCCCTCTCTCCTCCCCTTCCCCTCTAAAAATAAATGAATAAAATAAAAAATAAAATAATAAAATAAAAGTTCTAGACATAACATATAGATGAATGTTTGGAATGTGATTCATTATTCAGCTTGTAGGGTGGTATGATGGCATGAACACTGGGCTCAGATTCAGGAAGGCTGGCTTCCAGTCTGCGTACTGAGGCTTGCTGTACCAACTTTCAAGTTTACATTATCTCTAGAACTCACCTATAAACTGAGGACATTACTCTGGAATGATCTCATTGGTTGCTTCTATCCCTATGACTCTATAGTTAGTTTTCTTATCCTTCGTATGAAAAGTGTCATTGATGGACTGAAGAATTACTATAGCTCACTAGATAGTAAAATGACTTGTTGTGAGCAAGTGTCCTTTCTTGACGATAATCAGCAATACTAACAGCAAACTAGTGAAAAACTTCTTTCTCAACATATAATTTAATTATGGACATCTCTGACAGGAAGGCAGTGACAAAAATAGACAATTTAAATTTAGAGTCAATGGCTCCTTTTCTGATTGTCTCTGAATTTTCACTTGTATCTTCCCCAAAATTGTATAGTAACTTGATCATCAAGACATTTTTATAGCTAGTAAGCTTTCCTTACTCTCAGACCCCTCATTTGAAATCTGCCTTTAGTATCCTCTTCCTAAACTTAAATTCATTTTTCTTTAGGTTCTGCCTTCAGGCCTTTTAAAAACTCGTGTATGACATAACCACCCAAGCAGAGGCCACCTGTTTCATGACTGTAGCAACTTGCACAGACCTCTCCCTGGATGTCCCACACAGTCCCTCAAAACAATACAGTGGGGAGTAAATTTGTGTTTCCTCCCTCTATGCTGAATCATAATAACATTAAAAAAAGATCATCCACATTTTCTATCACCTATTCAGTCATGATGGCCAGAAATGTAGGGGCCATTAGATGATTGGAACCTGTTTTCCATAGCCAATGAATGGTCAAGTCTGGTGGACTCTGCCTTCCAGATTTCTCATACACCCATCTCTTCTTTCCCCTTCTTCTCCCTCGTCACTGCCCTGCTTCACACTCTCATTAATCGTCACCAAGACCATTTGTAATGACCTCATAGTTACTCTTTCTGAATTAAGTCAGGGCCTACCTCCCTACAGTTTCCTCCTGTCTGTAGAGTAATCTTTGTTAAGCTCAAATATGATTGGGTTATATTTCTTGCCAAGATTCATTCACAGTCTCCTCACCACTTACCTGGTAGAAACATCAGCGCTCCCTCTCTGGCCTCTGCCTACTTCTGTGGCATCACCTTCCTTTGCTCTTCTTTAGGCACACCAGGCCCTGGCCACACTGAACAAGTGGGGCTGTTGCTTGATTGAGGATCTCCAAGTTTTCCCCTTTTCCTTACTTGGAGATCTCCAACTATTCCCTGGTGACCCATTCTAGAGACTTCTGGCCTGGAAAGGCTTTTCTTGATAACCTTCTTCTCCCTCAGCAATGAGTTTACATGTATGGTGAATACGTAACTAAATATCACACAACAAATTCCACTACAGTGTAAACTCATTTCAGACACGGGCTCTGTATTATCTATGTTTATGTCCCAGCAACTAGGCCCTATTAGGTGATGATACTAGTTGGTAAATGTTGATGAAATGAGTGAATAAATATAGACACTTTCAAGGAACTTCAGACCATACTAGGAAGGACCATGGTAGGCAGGTCCATTGTATAAGAACTCCTGGCTGAGAGTCTGGTGGCTTCATGTGGGACTGCATCAGCATGGGTGTGAGAGAAGGGGATATGCCCGTAAAGACATGGTACAGGCTATTAGCAGCCCTCATATCAAAAGGGTAAAGAAATTCCTGAGCCATAGATCAAAAGCTTGGTTCATTTTAGAAATTAAATGACTGAGGAAGACAGAGAAAAGGACAGTTTCATAATAAATCAGTGTCAGAATTAAAGTGAAACTTTTGGAAACTATATCAGTACTTATGAGGAAGGTGCTGAACCATGAAGGAAAAATATTACTAAATAATAGTGTGTGCTTTTGATGGGCCACATACTGGGTTGGGATATTTTATCTTATTTCATTTTTATAGGGAAAGATATTTTCCCATTTTACAAGTGAGTAACTTCCCAAAGATCAAATCTTTAGTAATGGCTGAGCTGGGACTTAGGTTAGCTTTCTAATATATATCCAGAGGATTCTATACCAGGGGAAAAAAAGGAAATCTGAGTTTTAGTTATGACACTTAACTAGCTGTGTGAACTTAGCTTTTCTTTTCCAAAATTTTTTCTACTTGTAAAATTTTTTGATTTAATTGTGGGTTTGATTTAATTATGGTAGTCACTTAAATGTTTGTCAAACAGATGGATGAATGTGTAAATGAATGGATGTTTGGGTACATAATTTAATAGGGGCAAACAGAGACAATGTATCTAAAAGGCTAGGTATAATTATTAAATGATTAAGAGATTATATCTTAAGGTTTCTAACATCCCTCATGGCTTCCCCCTTAACAGGAAGAATGGAACTTGCTGTGAAAGAAAACAATGCACTAGTGACTTTACCATTATTTTAAAATTTTCTCTTCAGTTTAAGTGTAGATGAATGTAGTCCACATAAATCACTAGTGTAATTAGCATTTCTTGTAGGGCAGGTCTAGTGGTGATAAACTCCCTTAACCTTTCTTGACCTCAGGTCTTTTGTCTTAAAAAACAATGATGAATGGATGAGTGAATAAGCTATACCAATATCTGGGTTGCAGCCAGGAATGTTATGGTTTACACTGAGAAGCAAAAACCATCAAATAGTTGTCATGTTCCTTCCCATCTGAACATCTGCCCATCTCTACCAAAGTGAAGCTGGTGTAGCCCCTGCTGCTGTGGTGGCTGAATGCCAACCTCCAGTAAATCAAGTTTCTATGTTCTTTGGAGCTACTTAGAGGTCCCCGTGTGTCTCCTACTAATACCTTCCTACTGCTCCAGCAGTCTCCAATAGGTTTTGCATTACATCCTTCTTAAATTAAAAAGACCTAAGACTTTCTTTTCAGGAAGGAAAAATTGAGCCGTGGATGTAACATTTTCTGAGCTGGGTTTAAACCAGCTTGGTAAATAGATTATGCAAGAAGCTTCAGAATAGTTAAGTGTAGTCTCCAACAAAGTGAACTCTATCCAAAGTAAACACTCTCCAAAAAACAAAACAAAGCAAAATAAAACCTATTGGTTGGAGAAATTGAATGCTATTTCTTTTTTTGAGTGTTTTACATTTTTATAAGAGCGATGTCTTTCGTAGGGTCATTTTTCTATCTCACATTATGTTCCATGGTAACTTAGAGCTGTTCTTGATAGTGCCTTCAGGAACTTACAAAATTCTGTGGCTCACTAGAACAGTTTTTTCTAATCAACATCTTGCATCCACTTAGCACAAATGGAGAAAAACACAATTATTCAGATATTTACACATGACCTCAATGTATGATTCACAAATGAGCTTGGATATTACCATATTTTTCATAGCTCAGGCTTGTCCCAGGGTGTGGGTCACACTGACTAGAGAGTAAGCAGTTAGACTGTATCATCCCTAAAAGTCTTTCAGCTCTCACCCGGGACTTCCTCTGCTCTATGACAGCTTAAGCTTTTTTTTTTTTTTTTTTTTGGTGTCCAGTGTAAAAGAAACCTTCCTCAGGCTCAGACACATTTATGCACGAATCTTTAGCACCAGCTTATTTGGTTGCTCAAGCACTTTTAATTAAGTTAAAAGTATGATGCAAATCCTGAGATTCTTAGAACACAGACTCTGAGGTTTTTTCCTTTTGGCTGGTGGGGAAAGTTTTAGAAACTGGAGGGCACTGCACACGTGGCTAGGGAAAGACCAGCACAGGATCCAGTGGTTGCTTCTTCAGCATGTCCAAGAATGTTCCAGCATGCCAGAGGTGGGAAAGAGAAAGCTGACATAAGAAAGCAATGCCCATTTTTGGAATACCAAAGTATGTGCTGAATTTTACTTGCCTGGTGAAAAAGAGTTCACTGAAGAAATTCTGAGCTGTTCACCAAGTGGGAAAATGCAGGATGATTTACACATTAGAAGATGATTGAAAGTTTATACTCTGGGTAGAGGCTCACTTTAAGACAAATCATAATTAAAACATCAAAGATTAAAGATGAAGAGAGAATCTTAAAAGCAGCAAGAGAAAAGCAGTTCATTACATACAGGGGAGTTCCCATAGACTGTCAGCTGATTTCTCAAAAGAAACTTTGCAGGCTAGAATAGATTGGCAAGAAATATTCAAAGTCATGAAAAGCAGGGATCTACAGCCAAGATTGCTCTACCCAGCAAAGCTATCATTTAGTATCAAAAGGCAGATAAAGTGCTCCCCAGACAAGAAAAAAAACTAAAGGACTTCATCATCACTAAACCATTATTATATGAAGCATTAAAGGGACTTATTTAAGAAAAAGAAGATCAAAACTATGAACAATAAAATGGCAAAAATACATATCTATCAACAATTGAATTTAAAAAACAAACTAAGCAAACAAGAAGAACAGAGACAGAATCATGGATACAGAGAGTGTTTGATGGTTGCCAGATGGGAGGGGTGTGTGGAGAATGGGTAAAGGGGTGAGGGGATTAAGAAGTACAAATTGGCAGTTACAAAATAGTCACAGGGATGTAAAATACAGTATAGGAAATGGAGTAGCCAAAGAACTTACATTCATAACTCATGGACATGAACAAAGCTGTGGGGATTGCCTGAGGGAGTAGGGGGTGCTGGGTGGAGGGGGTAAAGGGAGAAAAATCAGGACAATTATAATAGTATAATCAATAACATATAATTTCAAAAGACAAACAACAAAAAAGAAAGTTTACAGTCTGTTACACTCTGGTACAGCAGTCGAATTCAACAAGGCCCATTGCACACTGGTTAGATAAGACTAGGAAGATCCTTGCATGTTGGAGCATTCAAAGTTCTTAATCATTTTTATCAACTTTGACTGGTAGATGGCCCAAAGTTTATGGTTGTTCAAGAGCTACAGTTATGATGAAACAAAGTATTCAGTGTGATTATTGCCTAGATAAGTGGTGTTGTAACAGGAAAATTTTCTTTTTGAAAGTGTAAAGATCACCTGTATCTACTTTTTTTTAAAGCAGTTTTGAAGTCCTGCTTTGTATCTAGTCTGGCTCCTCATTCACACACCTGGAAGGGGAATGCTGGGGTTGTCTCTGGTCTTCGTAGAACATGAGGAGACTGAGATATCAATGAAATGCTTTGCTGCTAAAAAATCTTGTCCCACCATCGTCATCGTAGAATCTCAGAATCACAGGGTCAAAGCAATTCATGATCAAATAGAGCCTTGAATATCCTTCATTCTCCCACTGCTCCCACCAGCTGCAGCCTCTGCTTCCATTCTCAGTGACCAGCTTGAACTCACTCATCTGAGGCTCCCCATCATCTGTCAGCTCTGAGCACTAACACTGCACACAGCCCTGCTTGTCTGTGGCAGCAGGGACCATCTGCCCTCCTTACATCCACTACTTCAGGATCGTGCAGGATGAATTCAATTCTGCTTCCACGGAAAACTTTGTTCTCATCATCATCATTAAATATATGCTCTGCAGAATTTAGTGGAAATAGATACAGTTTCCAGTGGCAGAAGTCCTGGTTTTGAATTCTAGTTCTCTACTTATAAGCAGTGTGACCTTGAGTTAGGTACTTAAATTTTTCTATGCTCAGTTTCAGCACCTATACAGTGGGGGTGAGAATGCCTACATCAGAGGATTATCTCAAGATCCCATGCAATCACAATTGTAAAACATGGGACACAGTACCCACATAGAGTGGTGCCTTGGTAAGAGACAGCTGTTATTAGTTGAAGGGTGCAAACTGTGTTAGTTACAGATGCTGTGTCTAATTCCGTGATTGTGTGCCCGTTCCAAAGGACTGAAGTGATTATAGTCCTCTTTTATTTTTATAGTGACATAGTAAGGTATGCAGATTAGTAATAATAATTCAGTGGATTTTAAAAAATGTATGAGAGTTTCTTTTTTAAAAATATTTTATTTATTTATCTTTAGAGGGGAAGGGAAGGAGAGAGGGAGAGAAATATCAATGTATGGTTGCCTCTGCCAAGGACACACAATGTATCGTGTGTCCCCTGCCGGGAACTGGCCTGCAACCCAGGCATGTGCCCTGACTGGGAATCGAACTGCGATCCTCTGGTTCGCAGGCCCGTGCTCAATCCACTGAGCTACACCAGCCAGGGCTAGAGAGTTTCTTTTTTCTCATCAGAGGAGATGGGGATAGTGTAAAGTTTTCAATTCTGACTTTTCCTCTTTAGCTATACTGTATGCATTGACAATTAATTCCTGCATTGAAGCAGTGTGCGGTCAGTCAATCAGGGTGTGGTAGAGCTAAGCCTAAAGCAGCAAATGATGGCAAAAGGGGATCTGCTTTTCAGCCTCATCTGCACACAAAATGGTCAGACTGGACTGTAGCTGCTGCCTCCCTAACTTCTCTGTAGCTCAGTACCTCTGCCAGGAATCCGTTAATATTGGGCACTATTCACATTCATAGGTGAACAGGCCACAGGAGAACCCTTTGAAAGTGTGGTCAGAGTATGTGGACGACTTAGCCAATGATGGGACAGAAACAGACCTTGTTTTGCGTTGTACTGTGTGCTGGTTTTTCCTTTGAACTGCATGTGTTCCTTCTGCTAGCACTCCAGAAACTGTAGTTAACTGATTATGTTTAATGATAATACAAATGCATATAATCATTTATATATGTACATGTACATATAATTAGATTATACTTCATTTTGATTGTTGAAATATTATAACAATATTATCTGAAACTTTAATGATTCTTTGCACTCTTCTAATATTTAGGGATATATATGCTTTTACCCAGTTGCAAATAGAAAGTATATACAGTTTAGTGTTTTGATTTGCTCACATAAATATTTGCTATATTTTTTCATAAGTACAATTTTAATNTTAGATTATACTTCATTTTGATTGTTGAAATATTATAACAATATTATCTGAAACTTTAATGATTCTATGCACTCTTCTAATATTTAGGGATATATATGCTTTTACCCAGTTGCAAATAGAAAGTATATACAGTTTAGTGTTTTGATTTGCTCACATAAATATTTGCTATATTGTTACATAAGTACAATTTTAATAGAAGCATAATTATGCAATGTATTTTACTTAACAGTCTTCCCACTGGCATCTATATTTAAGCTAATTTTAATGCATTTCCCTTATAAAAAATTGAGCTGTATTAATTAGAGATTTGTGATTAACAGGAATTTTTCTTGAAATAAACTGACTTTATGAAATAAATCCTGGGGCAATTCACAGAATTCAGAAAGATTTCAGTAACCAATCCTTTAAAAAGGGCCAAGTTGAGGTTCAGTGTCAGCACCATTGTGGAAACTTGAAGGTTACTTCTCACATTTGCCTCATGTGCTTCCTTCCATGTATCTGCTTAATTTTCCTCTTTTGATTCAGCCAGACTTCCTGTTTTTCTCAGTCCAAATGACATAGAACACAGCTGCCTACAAATTCCAGAATTTTACACATTGCAGTTTGGGACATTGAAAAGAAACAACCTCTAGCTAGTTTCCTGGAAAAGGATGGAGATGGCTACTGTTGAATCGGGTGTTCATCTCTGGACAAAACCATGTGGCCAAGGGTGGGGACCTGACCTTTCCTAGAGGGGAAGGATCTAGGGAAGGGTCAGGTCCTCACCCTTGGCCACAGTGGCAGTAGAGGCAGGTCTACAACTACAAGAGGATTGCTCCCATGGAAAACATATAAATGTCAAGCAGTTCCCAGAAAAATGGGGCAATAAAAAATAAAATTATATGTCTAATATAGCCACAAACATTGGTATTTACATTTTTTCATTCTTTTGATTAATCCATTTAACAAAATTAGAAGGAGTGGAAATAATGGGCTAAAAGGTATAACCGAACTAATTATTTTTTTAAAAACGTATTTATTTTTTATTGAATTTATTCAAGTAGCACTTATTAATAAAATTACATAGGTTTCAGGTGTACAATTCTATAATGCATCACTGTATATTGTGTTGTGTGTTTACCCCAAGTCAAGTCTTCTTCCATCAACAACTAATAATTCTTGAGATAATTTATTAGTTTACTTCCCTCAAGCTCTCTCAAACCAATGCACCCACAGTGTTCTTTACATTGATTGCTACTCTTTCCCTGTTCTTCCTGCTGACAGAGAACCCATGGGTGCAGCCAGTGTCCTTGATCTTAAGAAAGCCAGTAAGGTCAAAGTTTGGACCAAAATGGAGTTTGCCTGTGGCTACTTGAAGAATTCACAAGACTACCTATTCTTCCTTTATTCCCCTGGCTGCCACCTGACCTGCCTCTCCTTTTTTCTTTTCCAAAAATTTTAACTGTATTTTTTCATTACTTATTTAGTCTCCCCCTACCCACAGTCACCACACTGTTGATCATGTCCATGAGTCCTTTATCTCTTTTGCTCAATCCCTCCCCCACTTTTCTATGATCTTGCTCTTTATCTACGAGTCTGTCCCTATTTCGCTTGTTAGTTCAGTTTGTTCATTAGATTCCACATATGAGTGAAATAATGGTATTTGTCTTTCTCAGGCCGGTTTATTTCATGTAGCATAATTTTCTTCAGGTCCGTCCATATTGTCACAAAGGGTAAAACTTTCTTCTTTTTATGGCCAAGTAGTATTCCATGGTGTAAACGTCTCATAGTTGTTTTACCCACTCATCTATTGATGGACATTTGGGCTGCTTCCATATCTTGTCAATTGTAAATAATGCTGCAATGAACATAGGGGTGCTTATGTTCTTTGGAATTAGCGTTTTGGGTTCCTTCGCATATACTCCCAGAAGTGGGATCAGTGTGACCCACCCTGCTTCTTTTCTGCTGCCATCACCTTGTTTTACTTTCTGAACTTCCTTCTCTATATGGTCTTGCTACAAAAGCAAACTATATTCCCTCCTTCCTGCTGTTTCTGAAATAAGTGAAGAAACCTAATTTTAATGATATGTTCCTGCCACTGGTCACATCAGTGAAGCCAATAGGGTTGGACAAAATGATAAACAGTGGTGAGGTCTTGGAATAACATACAAATTCTGAAAGTGTTTCAGGATTCTTTTGAAGCATTAAAAACCCTTAAAAGGAATAGTTTAGTCCTCTTCCCCAATCATCTGATTCTCTCTTTTTATTTATTTTTATTTTTTATAATTTTTTATTTAATTCTTGTTCAAGTACAGCTTTCTGTCTTATATTCCCAACCTGATTCTCTCTTTTTAGATCATCTAACCATTTCTATGTTTTTAATTACATTTTAAAGGCATTTATAATTATTTGTGTATATGCTCCTTGTAGAGTATTTTGAAAATATTAAAAAAGAGTGTAACAATATCACAATTAACACTATTCAGAGTTTTTTGCCTTGAAAATCAGACCACTCAATTATGTCTGGTTTATATTGGTCTAGTGACTCACATCAAGGTAGATTTGGTGCTGTGACCACTTCCTCTGTGTGTGTGTGTGTGTGTATGTGTGTGTGTGTGTGTGTGTTGTGGACCCTTTCAGAATCCACACCCTGATGGCCAATAAAGATGCTTTGGCTATGAAAGACCTTTTCTCCTTTGATCTCCTAGAGTCTTTTCCAGGACGTTAGTCTTCTGTGTTATGCATCTTGTCTATTTCCCTTTGTCCCTTTGTCCTGCTTCCTCTGTTTGTGTTGTTAACTTCTTCTCCTGTTTCTTCTTTCTTTCACTCCTATGAGATCCTCCACACCCTACCTTTGTTTCATCTGCCAGCCCAAAGCAGAGGACCCAGCAGCAAACTCTGAAGCCCTACAGCACAGGTGGAAAACACAAGGCTTGTGGGCTGAATCCAGCCCTCCACCTTGTTTTATCTGGCCAGGCACCTTGTTTCTACCCGGCAGCAGCACCAAACCCCTTGCCCCTAGTTAAGGAGTAGTTACTTTATATAGTTCTAAAATTACATTTGGCCCTTTGAAGGCCAACTGTAAGGCTGATGTAGCCCCCAGTGAAAATGAGTTTGACATCCCTCCCCTATAAACTCTCAAAGTCTCCAGATGGAAGGGCCTTATGTCTCCAAATGACTGTATGGAATACAGCCTTCACCACCTTGACCCCACTGTTCACCCACAGTCCATATAGTAAGGTAAAACATAAACCTTTGTTTTGTAAACTACTGAGTTTTGTTATTATTGTTGCTGTTTTAACAGTTGGACTAACTGCCTCTGATAACTCTAGCCAACTTCTACTTTTTCTTTGTTTTACATTTAGTGCCCATTGCTGAGTCTTTCATAAGTATCTATTTCTGCCCTGAATGGAGTCCTTCAGCTCTTAGTTCATTCCAGAGCAGAGGTGGTGGCCCACTAAACTCACTGATACACACACTTACCAGTTTTTCTCATTTCACTAGCTGCTTTCTCAGTTATCACCCAGGTTCTCTCTCCCATTCCCACCTTTCTAACTCTCCATTCCATTGTACTCGTCCTTCACAAAGCCAGGCAACTTAGATATCATAAGAAATAATCATACTATGACTTCTAAATGGAGAGGCAGGCATTATTTCTTACTCTGTTTTCCACATTTAGAAAATTTTAGCTCTGTCTCAAGTCTTTCACAGTCAGTCCATGGAAGCATATTCCTTGTCCCCCTTAACATCATAACAGTTCCTTCAGCTCATTAAGTGCCTTCCATGTGATAGGTGCTGTTCTGATATACATTATCCCAGTTAGTTCCCAATCATCCTGCAATGTCCATATTATTATCCTTATTTTACAGACAGGCTAACTGACTTGCCTAAAATCATACAACATTATATTACAACCTGGATGGATCCAGGTCTTTCAGTCTATCATTCAACACTATATTATTTATTTTACCACTTAATTTTGGAATCTTTTTCATTTGTGTAGGCTCCAACAATGGCTAGGGGAAAAAAGCCTAATAGAAATTTTAAAAAACTGCCTGCTAATAATAACTCTCTGAAGATATTGAAGTACAACTATATAAAGAAAAAAGTATTTTACATGTTTATGCTAGTTATTTCCAAGATAGCAAATAGTTTAGTCCATAAATATCTATATGACTAGCTACATGTTCCTCTACAATCCTTTCTTATAAAAGTATTTGTGCAAGATGTCTAAAATATCACTTTTAAGAAAAATAATTCTAGATTTATAAGCTATTTGGCAGAATTCAGTAGAGTTGAACATTTAATTGTTCCTGAAACAGGAATGACAATTTTGTGGTACAAGTGGGACCACCTACCACTCCAGAGCCCATGGCAGACGTAAATAAACGCTATGGAACTTCTTCCTACTCTCTTTAGCTCTCTCCAGGATGCCATTTGTACCAATTGATTAGAATTGGTGTGATTGTCATTTCTCTGGCAAATATTTATTAGGCATCTACTGTGTGCTCAGTAGTGCTCTAGGAGAAGAAATCAGTTTGCTCTGTGGGTCATTGTCCATATTTATTTTGTTGTTGACAGAACCCTGAATCATTCCCAGTTGATCAAGAAAGTCAGTCAGCTCCATCTCTAGCCTCGAGCTTAAATGACTTCCTAGAGCTTGAATGACTTCAGGTTTCCATGACCTCCATCCACTACCGCAGGAGAGCTCACCATCCTGGGGACTGGTATAAAGTAAAAATCAAGTAAATGAAAAATAGACAGACTTAGCAGCACCCAAAAATATTTTTTCTTGATGTATTTTCTTTTATGCCATCTCAGCTAAGTCTGAATCTGAGTGGCTGACATGAATCAAAAGCAAGAATTTCATGAGTAATTTAGTAGTAATGACTTATTCTTGAAGATAGAGTGACATGTTTAATCATTAGAAACCTAACAACACCCTGTTTGCCCACTACCGTTAGCTTTCCTCTTTTAGGAATCCTTGTTCTTCAGTTTCATGTCAGACTGATGTTTGCTTTAGACTTACTACTGACAGCTTAAAGAAAGTGTCAGTATGCACATTTTCAATGTGCAATTGAAGCAGAGGGTGTCAGGCAATCAATCCAACTGTTCTACATGATTGTGCAGGGCTGTGATTGTGGCAGTGGACATTGATTATCTGGTCAAAAATCTCTGAGGCATGGTGAGCAGAGTCCTGCAAAATTGGTATGCATTCCTGACTGCGCTATCCTCCTTTTCTACCTCTAATGAAATGGAAGTGCTGGGGAAGGTCGCACAGAACAATTAAGCCCTTAAGCATAATTTCTGCTAGTATTGTTCTTTTGGGAGATGGAAGTTCCTAGGTGGGCATTGTACTAAGAAGGCAGTAAGATCTCCACAGAAAAGAGCAAATAAGTCAACCTGATGCTTCGTAAAAAGCTAGAATTCCTCCATTGGTTTCTTTATTGTTCATCTTCTTTGAATGAAGTATAAGACACCAACCAATATTGATTCGTATTCATCTATTACATAATTTGATCAGGCTGAAGAAACATGATGGAGAAGTCTTTTGCAGTTAAGCTTCCCATCAAAGTCAGCTTTGATACTATACTTCAAGGTTTGGAGGTAAGTGTGTAGAAATAGTAGATAGACAGGGGTGACATTAATGAGAATGTAAGTTTTCTTTATAAAATAGTCCTCACTTCATACTTAGCTTGGGTACTGCTTATTACCTGAAATGAATGGGACATAAAATATTAATTTCCCTGTCTTTTTTATCATTCAATCAATGTACTAATACACTGATTTTCTATGGAAAAAAAAACCCTGATATTGTTTTTTTTTTACCTCATCCCTGTCAACTTTTTCTTTTCCCACTTCTCTGCTCCCTTAAATAATTGAATTTCTTTAATGAGTTGACTGTATGTACTATCTCTATATCTTCACCTACATTTTATTTATAAGTTTAACAACTTGAAAAATATTCATGTGCATAATTTCACAATAATTTTGAAGAGAACTTATACTAATAAAGAACATTCATATTTTGTTTTCCTATTCCTCTTCTCTATCCCACACTCTTTTATCTTTTCTACTTTGGAATATTTTGATGCTTATATTTATCTAAATAGTGAATTTTTGAATGATAGTTGATGATATAACTTACTTATATCACTACCCTTCCCCTTCCCTTCTCTCAATACAGTTGTGTTACTACTTTCAGTTATGTTATTACTTACTTTTTAAACTTTATATAATAAATGTGTGATACATAGAGAATATAGTCAATAATATTTTAATAACTATGGACAAAAACTAGGGGGCATGGAAATGGGAGGGAGGGGGAGGGCTGGGTGGGTGGGCTGGGATGGGGGTAAAAGACTAAAAACTGTACTTGAACAACAATTAAAAGAAAAAAAGAAAAGAAAAAAATAATATTGTAATAACTATGTATGGTGCCAAGTGGTTACCAGACCAGTAGGATCACTTCATGAGTTATACAAATGTCTAACCACTATGCTATACAACTGAAACTAATATAATATTAAATGTCAATTAATATTAAAAAGAAAGCCTGATATACCAAATTCATATATTTAACACTTTTGCCTATGTTTGGAGATACTATTACTAGAAACTCTTTTCAAATAGCAAGCAGCAGAAAGAAAGAAGGCGCTTCTACCCTTTGTGATAGCATGGATGGAACTGGAGAGCATTATGCTAAGTGACATAAGCGAGGCAGTGAAAGACAAATATCATACGATCTCACCTGTTCAACAAAACAAACCTAATCAGCAACAGAAGCAAGCAAAATATAACCAGAGACGTTGAAATAAAGAACCAACTGACAGTAACTAGAGGGGAGAAGGGAGGGAAATAATGTGGCAAAGAAGGGAAGGGTCATCAATGAACATGTACAAAGGATCCATGGACAAAGCCAAAGGGAGGTAGGATTGAGAGTGGGAGGTGGGGGTAGGTGGGATGGAGGAGAGTGATGGGAGGAAAATGATGACAACTATACTCGAACAACAATAAAGAATAGCAAGAGTTTAGTTGTGAAGCCCACTAAAATCTAAAATTAAATTCTGCTAGATAACTGTCATGAACAATAAGAAACTATACTTTCCCTTCTTTATGGCTTGCTTTTAAAAATAATAAATTGTTTAAAAAATGAAAAAATAAATGCACATATTTTTCTTGTTCCTTCAATTACAGCTATAGGCTCTGTCTTTCAACTTAACTTCCTACGAAAGGGTGTGTGCACATTAACTTTCTGTGTCTTTTCATGTCTGGATATATCTTTACTGTCTTGATATTTGACTTATGTCTTTATTTTTTCCCCACACTTGATTGATTTATAGTTCTGCTGGAAATTGATATTCAAATTGAAAATCCTTTCTTTCAGGACTTTGAAGATATTGGCATGTATGTTGTTTTCTAGCATTAACTGTTGTGAATGAGAAGACACCATTTTCATTTCATAGATGATTTCCATCTATTTGCTCCCTCTGCAGGGCAGCAGGGGCTTATTAATTAGATGGTGTTTGTGCTGATCTCCAAATACTATCATGTGAGAGATTTGCCCAGTGTTGCTGATTCACAAATGCTGTCCTAAATTTCTTTTAAAACTGTTCACTTGGGTTTTTTTTTTTCAGATTGTGCTCACATTTTGTCTCTGGCTGGGTTGTAAATACTTGCTTTTAGGCATTTTGTGTGACAGGTGAAGAATTACCTTGGGTGGGTATATGGCTTTATACATTGACTTCTAATTAATTAATTAGTTTTCAATCTACATCTTTTAATTTCCATTATATCTATTTTTCCAAGTTTGGGGCCTCTTTCCTTCCTTTCATTTTTCCTTTGCTAGTATACCTTCTCCATTCTACCATATAGATCTTTTTTCCCTTAAATTTTTATATATTTAAAATTAAAATACAGTAAATATACAATATTATACCTACCAAAAATTTGCTGAAACCTCTTGCTTGCTGAAGAACCCTCTCCTGTTCTTTTCATTCCCCATAATTAACTTACTATACTCTTGAGAATTAACATGAGCACCCAAGGTGAGTTGTTGCCTGGAAAGAAGAATCACTAGAACTTTGAGAAATAAGTAAATATTGATAGAAAAGAATCTCGGGGATAATTTTCCTAATGGCAAAACTGGCAATCAAAAAGGGGACAAGGAATAAGTGTTTGAAGAAAAAATTGTTCTAAATTACTGCTAGTAATTTCTGTGCTCATGGATAACCTCACTTATTTTTTTTTTCTGTTTATTTTCCAAGTGTGTGTCAGGTGTTTAGATGTTTATCAAATGACTAAACAAACCCACTAATTCAAACAATGTATAGTCTTTGTAGAACATTTAGAAAATGTATAATAGTATCAAAAAATGAAAGTAAAGCCCTGCCTGGTGTAGCTCAGTGGACTGAGCACAGATCTGTGAAGCAAAGAGTCACTGGTTCGATTCCCAGTCAAGGCACATGCCTGGGTTGCAGGCCAGATCCCCAGTAGGGCACATATGAAAAGCAACCACACATTGATGTTTTTCTCCCACTCTTTCTCCTTCCCTTCCCCCTCTCTAAAAGTAAATAAATAAAATATTTAAAAAAATAAAAATAAAAATTGAGCAGTCATAATCCCTATTACCATTTTGGCAATTTCCTTAAATTTAAGTATATCCATATGCATTTCTTCTTTAAAATAATATTACATGACAACTCTACCCTCTAGTTTTAGTTAGAATTATAAATTTAGTATTTCTACATTAGTACAAATTTTACAAATTATATTTTTTTGTTTTTTTATATTTTAAATAGTTGCATAATATTCCATTATATGGATATATGATCATTTATTTGACTCATCTATTATTGGACATTTGGAAATATCTACATTTTTCTAGTAAAATAGTGTTTCAACAAAACTAACTATATATTACTATTTGTCTACATCCTGATTATAGTTTTTTAGGATAACTTTCAGTTGGTCATAAGCTCTGAACCTCTGCCACGCCCATAATGTGTGCTGACAAGTTTTTCCAAAAACATTTAAAAAAATAATGAGTTTCTGATTCATCGTACCCTTCCCAACTCTAATATTAACTTTAAAAACATTAATCAGTTTTGTAAGTATGAAGTAGTATTCTACTTATAAATATCTTTAAATTATAATATAAATAATTGGTAGTTGGGCATTACATTTTTTTATTACTGGTGTTAAGTTTATTTTTTAAATTGTAATACATTTAGTACTACCTCATTGTTTTCTTCTTTTTTTTAGTTTTTACTTTTGTTTTTTCTTAGAGATTTGAAAATTTTGTATTTCTTATTAATTCTACCACCAATTATAAATGTATTTATCCACATATTTAGTATTGAAAAAAATGAATAAATATTTGAACTCATTTTTTTTATCCTTTTAAGATAAAGAATTTAGTGTTTTGTTTTTTTAAATACCAGCTTCTCCTTGGCCTCATCATTACAGCTTCTATTAATGTCCTGGAGTTATTTCTTTAGAATCGTAATTTAAAAATTACCGTTTTTATATTATTTATCTTCTCTTTCAGGAATTATTTTAACATTTGATTTTAATTTTTGTTACCATTGTTACAACACCAACTTTAATATTATGGTTTAATGTTATGATTTTAGTGTTCATTGGAAGGCTTATTAAAAGCATAATTTCTATTTGGATTTATAATATTTATTCATATCTTAGTAGGCTTGAGAATAACTTCAAGTACTTAAAAAAATAAGGACCTGTGAGTGCTTTATACCTTGTGACTATACATCTGAGAATAACTTTTTGATTTCTTTATATAGATGAATAGCAAATTAGTTGGGCCTTAGATGCTTTAGCTAAAACCTTTTTCTCCTAAAAACTTTGTTAATGTTGCTTTACTGTTTCCTGACATTTAGCAATAGAAAGAACACTCTGATGTTTTTTGTACATAATTTATAGAATTTTTTTCTCTATAATTTAATAGTGTTATAGGAGATTATTTTGGTGTGGATCTCTTCATCATTTTCCTAGTACTCTAGATACAAATCTGCAAATTGCCTTGTTTCCAATTGTAGTGACTTTTTTCTGTAATCATACCTATACTTTCTTGTTTCTTTTATTTTTATTGTGGCCCTATTACAAATGTCCCTATTTTATCCCCCTTTGCCCGCCTCCACCCAGCCCCTGGTCTCCCTTCCGTCTGGCCATCACCACACTATTATACTTCTCTCTTATTTCTTTTTTCTCTATGATCATTTAAATACCTTTGTCCCTTTTCTCTACTTTCTTGAAAAGATGCTCAGGTTTGTCCTTTGTAAGCAAAGGCTGTATTTTTATCCTCAAAGCTAAACTTCGCTTTTTCTTTCAATGTAGAGTTTCTCAATACTCTTGCTACCTTGGCTTCCTTGTAGCCTTGTCTCTTACAACCAATTTTCATATGAAAACATTTAGAAATCTCATCATTTCAACTTTCTTTCTTCTTAGAGGCATGTCTGCTTGTTCATGGTTTCTGATTTCTGATGGACCACAGGGAGCTCTTACACCAGTGCAGTTTCCAGGGACACTTTTTTCCTAGTGGACCAGCAGGAGCCTTTGTGGGTGAGTCTTGGTTGCATGCTACCTTACCAATGGCTTGAATCTTATTTTGATCACTTTGAACAGGACTATTATTATGTCTTCTCCCAATTTCTAAAACAGAATTTCTCAAACTTGGCACTATGGACTTTAGGCTGGATGGTTCTTTGCAGCAGCCCTGTCCTCTGCTGTGTAGAATGGTCAGCAGCACTCCTGGGCCCTACCCACCAGACACCAGATGCCCATTCCCTGAGCCTCCATCTTTCCAGACATTGCCACATGTCCCCTGGGAGCAAAATTGTACCTGGTTGAGAACCATAGCCCTAAAGGAACTTAAAAATTCAACTCAAGCCAAGAAAGAAAAAACAAGATTGTGAAATACTTAAACACGATGGAGATAAAAGTCAAGAATGAAAAGACACACTTAAAAAGATTTTAAAGCACCACTTACATTCACAGAAACAGTCTGATGTTTCTAGGAACAGCAGAAAGCCATAAAATCTCCAAGTGGTGGATAGTTTTGTAAATAATGCCATTAGTCAGATAATTACATGACACTAAAGATAGCAAGAGCTGAGAACTGACAGCCAAGTCACTGTTCTCATCCTTAGTGTGGGGCTGACAAGGACCTAAAAACCAAAAGGTCAATTTGTGTAGATAAATCAATATTCTGTTTCAGATGATCAGTTTCAAGAGCAAGATAGCACATTTGTGTCTCCAGACACTCTGAAAATTAGGGGCTGAAGGAAAGAGGTGGGTGGATATGATTTTTAATGAGCTATACAGCATGATATGAGTCATTTATATCATTTAATACAATTGGTGTTTTTCTAAGCAGAAGTTTTATGTCCTCATAGCAATGTAATTTGAAGCTCACTTCATTTGAAACAGCTTTCACTGTCTGGAAAAAAGTTCATTATTTTAATTCAACCAGACATGCAGGATGGCACAACTAATGTGATTACATAATTTCTGGCAAGTATCTTATATTATATTTTCTCCTTTTAAATTTAAAGGAACTGGAGAGCATTATCCTAAGTGAAATAAGCCAGGTGGTGAAAGCCAAATATCATATGATATCACCTATAAGTGGAACCTAATCAACAAAACAAACAAGCAAGCAAAATACAACCAGATAAATTGAAATAAAAAACAAACTGATAGTAACCAGAGGAGAGGAGGAGAGAGGGATAATGGGGGAAATTAGGGGCAGGACCATCAAGGAACATGTATAAAAAGACACATGGACAAAGCCAATGGGGGTAGGTTAGAGGGTGGGAGGTGGGGATAGGTGGGGTGGGGGGGCATGGTGGAGTGAAAATGGAGTCTGTACTGTACTTGAACAACAATAAAAATAGTTTACTTAAAAATAGAAATAATAAAATAAAAAATTTAAAGGCAATAATCTGAACAACTTAATTATATTTTCATCTAAATAAATGTATATTTTGGAATGGGTTCAATATATGACTATGAAATGCATTTTGCCATTGTTTTCTTTACTATCCTTCTTCAGAAGGAAAATGACTAATGTCTTTGGGTAATAGTAATTACAGGAAAAGATTGTTCATGTAGCAACAGAATCCTTCATGAACAGTACTCAACTTTTCCTGTCAGTCTTTTTTTTCAAAGTCTGATTTGCTTGAATGGTGTAATTATGTGTAAAATGTCCAAATTTTAGATTTTGGGCAGAATAATCAAAACACTGCATATTGGTTCCAATAATAAAAATGCCTACATATTTGTCATCAGCCAAAAGGTATCTGGGAACGTAAAGAAGCCATGAAGCTTAAAAGGCTAAAAGGAAATTCTGAGAAAACGTGTCTCCCCGTTTGAAACTATATTTTGAATAATGTCACTTGTTGGTATTCTTACCAGGAACAAAGCCTTTGCATTTTCGGCAGCCTATAAGAGTACAAGACAATGAACCTGAGGAAGAAGTCCTTGGCCTCCCTCCCTCCTTTTTCCCTCCCTTAGGAAGTAAAGACAGGTGATGCAGGAGTCTAAGGCATCAACTATAAAGGTTCTATTGGCTTCTGTTAGTCTGAAAATTATTCTGGTCATTGACTAAAAGGGGCCTTGAATAGGCCTATTCTCCCCCTACCTCCCACCCCATGCACCAAGGGGCAGCATCTAGCTCTCTGTCTGCATTCCACTGAGAAGGAGTTGACCAGGGCAATAAACTCACTTCCATAGTCAATTTCTAGTCAAGTGCTGTTGAAGAGCCACACAGTCCTCTGAGCACCTGGGAAGAGGTAAAAGTTAGAGATGTCCCTATCAATAGCAAATGTAGAACAACAGAAATGTCCTGTCTTCCCCTTCTGTGGTTAAAGTAGCATATCCATAAACTGGGGGCAGGGATAAGCAGGTGTTCTATAAATATTAGCAAGTGTTCCTGTTCAGGTCAGTTATGCAGTTTCTCTTAGTTTATGGCTTTTGGATCCCTAGGAAGTCATATGTTATGTATGGCTGTCTCTCTGACACAAGCAGCATCTTCAACAGCCAAGAGTAGTCATAGTTTTAATAAATAGTTCAGGCTTTTCTTATCTCAGTACCCAGCTCATGAATAATGAAAAAAACCCTGCCCCCCACCCTCCTGAAGGCTCAGTGGCCAATTCTTCCCTAGACTTTGTCTTCATTGGTATTTTTTTTCCTTCAACATGTTACATTCTGGAAACCACCCCCTGCCCTACAAAAAAAAAAGGGAACAGTTGTAGGAAGACCCTGCAGCACCCTTTGTCCCCCAGATACCTTCATTTGATGTTCATATTTTTGTATTCAGTTAATCTGTACATTCTGTTTGCCTTGTCACTTGTACTAAGCATCTGTGTATATTGTACGGTAAAAGGGTATTAATCTGCTATCTCTATTGCTTGACTTTACATCAGTACAGCACCTGTACCTGTATGTGTCTACATCCATGTGTCACCCTATATTGAGAGATCAAACTTTCTCTTGTTTTTTGAAAGGGGTTTATGTATAAATATATTTTTATGCCTTTTTATTACAAGTCTTATACCTAATGACTTTTGCCATGGCGTTTTGTTCTACTTATACTGTGAATTATGCATTATAAAGTGTTCATTTAAGCAGCAGAAAGAAAGAAGGAGCTCCTACCCTTTGAGACAGCATGGATGGAACTGGAGAGCATTATGCTAAGTGAAATAAGCCAGGTGGTGAAAAACAAATACCATATGATCTCACCTATAAATGGAACCTTATCAACAAAACAATCAAGCAGAAAATAACCAGAGACATTGAAGTAGAGAACCGACTGATGATAACCAGAGGGGAGGGGAAAGAGGGTACCAGGAAAAAAAATAGGAAAGGTCATCAAGGAACATGTACAAAGGACCCATGGACAGAGCCAAAGGCAGGTAGGACTGAGGGTAGGAGGTGGGAAGTGGGGGTGGGTGGTGTGAGGGGAGGGGATTGAGGAAAATGGAGGCAGATATACTTGAAAAACAATAAAAAATTATTCAAGAATAAAAAATAAATATATAAATCTACTTTAAAAGAGTTCATTTAAGGAAAATTACTTGGCACAATAATTATTGTAATTAAGAGATATAGTCTTTATTACAAATTTATATTTGTAATAAAAATAATATTTTTATTACAAATATTTTTATTACAAAAAAATTATATTTTTTTTTGAAAAAAATAGCCAATGCACCCTGTCATGTGTCTTTGGTTTTTCAAAGGCCTTGTAATGACTACATAAACTTTGCATGATTGAAAGGGCATCTTTATTTATTAAAATTGAGAACTAATTTTCTCACAATTGCTAAATTTTTATTGTAATAAAAAAACTTTTTTCATTTTGGTTTCAATAGTCACCAAACATAAGAATTATTCATGAATGAAATGCAGTCATTCACAAAAGCTCAAGAAGGTTCTAGGAGGAGAGTACAGAGAGAGATGAAGGAAGGGGTGTGCTTTCATTCTTGGTGAAAATTCCCACAGATGAAAAGTCAAACCAGTGACTAAAGGGTTTGACTGAGTCATTCCTTTTAAGTCATTTCTAGTACTATTACAACTATGCTTATAAAAATATTTTTATTGATTTTATAGTCCTTTTAAAATTTTTGAATCAAAATTATACATATACATAGTTTCAAAAGCTGATTAGTTCTATGAGGTTTATAGTGAAAATCAACTTTTTCTTCCTCACCTCTCCCCCACCTCTTCTCAGTGGGGTTCAACTCTTAGCCATTCTTAGTTCTAAAATTTCTTTCACAGTTTGAGAGACTTAGAAATACATAGGAGACCATTCTGCATGGCGTGGGCCCAGCTCCTGCTCAGAGATGCACAGGACCCATGCCCATGGATAGGTTCTCTTGTGGGGAATCTAGCCTGCCCTGTACCTAGACTGCTATGAGCCTTGCTTTTGCTAAAACTCCCTCACCCTGGATTGAGGCAGAAAACATTTACTGCCAAGTAACTTCCTAAAATCCATGCTAAACCTTCCAAGGATGAGTGTAACTGGTTCAACCACTCTTCCCTTTTATTTGCAAATATCCTTCTTCTGTGATGTGATTAACGGTATCCTCTCCTTTCTTTTCTATAAAAGGTAACCACCTAAAATGAACCTGTGCATAGTAAATGAAGACCATCATGTAATGTGCCCAGAAAAGAAATAAAGGCCTGTCATGGTGAGGGCCAAGGCTTTTTCTCCTCTTGAGAGAGAAGCCATGCTGTCCCTTTTCCTCCACAGGACTTGGTAGCTTATGTGAATTTCCTGTGCCTCATCCACAATGTGGTGGACCCCATGAGCTGGGGTCCACATCAGAAATGTATTTATTTTCTAATGTAGCTGAAATTGGACTTGGTAGGTTTTTTCTTTCTGTTTCACTTATTGCTTCTGTATGATATCCAGAAGAAAATAATCCATAAAGGAAGTTCACAAAAACTTTTTCTTTGCTACTTTTTATTATGAAGCATAACGCTTGCCAAAATGTGAAAATATAAATATATAGGTCAATACATTATCACAAAGGGACCATGTTAGAGCATCAGAAATAGAAAATAGCACCTCAGAAACCCTCTATATGGTCCCTCCCAATTATTAACCCCCACCTACATTGGCAGGTGCAGCCACAATTTTGTTAGTATCAATTAATAACTAATGCTTTTTATTAATAGTTCTCTTGCTTTTAAAAATAGTTTTACTCTCTGATCAAGCTTTCCCTAAAGTTATTGATTAGTTTTCTACAGCTTGGAGTTCATATAAATAAATTATACATACTATCTTTGTATTTAATATTATGCTTGTAGGATTCATTCATGTTATTTTTGTACAGCTGTACTCATTCATTTTTATGACCATGCCACAACTGCTTTATCTATTCTGTTGAAGGACACTTGGGTGGTTTGCAATTACATCAGTAATAATGTGTTTCTTAGTGCACATGTGCATGTATTTCTGTATGTGATACATTTATTGCTTTAATAACACAAATTTTTCACCTCTTTTATATGTAAACCCATTCCCATATAACTTTGTACTGTCCTCTGACTTTTAAGCTGGACTTTGTCATGTGACTGGTTTTCACTAAAGGGATTTTAGTAACCGTAGTATAAGTAGAGGCTTAAAAAACACTTGTGTTGTTGAGTTTCCTTACTCTTGCTTTTATTTCATAACTATGAGAATAATATTTTAAGCCAATGAGCTTAAAATAAGATGATCAACATGTGGCTCATAGTCCCATTGCCCAGCAGAGAGACTGCCAAACACATGGGTGAATCTTTTTTTTTTTAAACTGAAGTTTCTTTTTAAAAAATTTTTATTTATTTATCTTTGGAGGGGAAGGGCAGGAGAGAAGGAGAGAAATATCAATGTATGGTTGCCTCTCATGAGTCCCCTGCTGGGAACTGGCCTGCAACCCAGGCATGTGCCCGGACTGGGAATCGAACTGAGATCTTGTGGTTTGCAGGCCTGTGCTCAGTCCACTGAGCTACACCAGCCAGGGCACATAGGTGAATCTTGCTGAGGCCCAAAGATAGGCTTGCTGGAGCCCAGGTACATCACCAGCTTGTAGACTTGTATGTTAAATAAATATTTACTGTATATCATTGAGGTTCTCTGGTTGTTTTCAAGTACTTTCATGGCAACAGATGATTAAGACAGAATTGGGACTTCCAAATTCACCCTCCTATCTACAGTGTATGAGAATTTCAGTTTCTGTATATCCTCATCAACATTTTGCTGTTAATCATTTAAATTTTAGCCATTATGGTGGATGGATAGTAATATCTCATTTTGGTTTTAATTTTCATTTTTCTGATGAGAGTGAATAAGTACCTTTCCATGTCAATCAGTCATTTGGTTGTATTTTTTGTAAAATATCTGTTTAATTTTTTCTATTGGATTGTCTTTTTCTTATTCTCTCTCATGAATTTTTAATGTATTTTGCATGACCATCAATATAAATATAGGGGGTGGTTACACATATTACAAATATTATCTTCCAGTCCATGGCTGTCCTTAATTTTTCATAATGCTTTTGTTAGGTTCTTCTATCAATAATATACTCTGAAAAGAGTTGGGAGGTGTTCCTTCCTTTTAAATTAGAAGAATACATTCAAACTTGTTTTATTTCTTTCTTATATGTTTATAGAGTATGGTAAATGTATCAATGCTTAGAATATTTTTGTAGAAAAACTTTGAGTTTTAGATCCAATTAAAATAGTAAATATAGGACTAGTCAGATTCTCTATATCTTGTGCCAATTTTTCTGGGTTGTTTTTTGCTATAGGAGATTTTCAATTTTTTCTAAATTTTAATATTTATTGGTATAACTTGTTCACAATATCCTCTTATTATCTTTTTATTAATGCAGGACCTGTAATTGCGCTCCTTTTCATTTCTGACAGTGTTTGTTTGCATCTTCTTTCTTTTCTCTTGTGCTGTAAATGGCATGTTGGTGCTGGTTTGAGCGCTGTGGAGCCTGGAGCTCCAGCCTCCATCCTCCACTCCTTTTCCCTACAGAACAACGGAGTCTCCTCCAAGAATGAGTAACCTACAACTAAATTTTAAGGGAGACTGAGGAAAGATGTGCAAAATGTATGGATCTACTCTGGCTACCAGGAGAGTGTGGTTTTCTGCTTTCTAACCAAAATTCCTTCCAGAAAACAATGCCAATGTATAGAAACATAAAGACAGTGAACATTGTAGATGCAGAAACATATTTTCTCAGACCATTACCACAATAATTGGGAGATAAACAGAAAATATTTGATATATAGGCCCAGTTTAACACTTTTTAAAAATAAGATTTTATTTATTTTTTTTAGAAAGAGGGAAAGGGAGGCAGAGGGAGAGGAACATCAAGGTGAGAGAGAAACATTGTTCATTTGCCACATGCTCTGGCCGGGGACTGGACCTGCGTCCTAGGCCGGAATGGAAATTGAACCAGTGAACTTTCACTTTGAGGGAAAACATTCGGCCAACTGAGCCGCACCAATCAGGGCCCAATTCAACCCTTTTAAAAACAACCTAAATTCCTTAGCTTATTACTTTATTATTTATTGACTGTTCAAACTCTTCCCCATATGTTCAAAAAACTTTCTAAGGGAGAGCTAGCTATTCCAAGTACCATATTGTGTCCAACTACTGTGCATTTGCATCACGTTGTTCTCGTATAATGTTCACAAAAATAGGTCCCATTTCTGAGGGCTACAGTACGAATGCTCAGTTTAATTTCTGTTATATCTTCTGCCTCATTTCTGAATGTGTTTTATTTTTAACTCACACCATTATTATAGTTACTTATGGCTGAACTATATGCTTTTCCCGACAATTATCATAAAACCATTATATTTCTATAACTAACCTCGATATCTTTTCTCATGCCATGAATACAACACAATGTAATACAACATGATACGATACAGTACAATACAATACAATACAATACAATACAGTACAGTACAGTACAATACAATACAATACAAATGTCATTTGATTAATACTGCTTACTTAACAAATTGGTGAAGGCAAAATTGTGGGACAAAGTTAAAGAAGAGTAGTAACAGTAGTAAAGGTATAAAGGTAAACCTTGCCCTGGCTGGTGTAGCTCAGTGGATTGAGCGTGGGCCTGCGAACCAGAGGATCACGTTTTGACCCCCAGTTGGGGCACATGCCAACATTGCAGGCCAATTTCCAGCAGGGGATGCACAACAGGTAACCATACATTGATATTTCTCTCCCTCTCTCCTTTCCTTCCCCTCTAACGATAAGTAAATACAAATTTTTTTTTAAAGGTAAACCTTGAAAAGGAAAATGCATTCCTTTCTCTAAGACTGGAGGAAAGCTGCATTTGTCATTTTTCATGCTCTGGTTTGAGATAGCTTCATTTGAGTGGAACTGAATTGTGACTGCAGACTCCATTCGTTTTAACCACTGTCCAACACAAATGGGAACTGGCCTTGTTACTTTTAGTAAAAGCCTTTTTTCTCCCTTGTCCTATTTCATCCAGATGACCCCGCAGAAGGCCCTTTGGGATATATTGTGACTGTTGTATTGTTATCAACACAGACTAATTCTGTTATTAATTTAGCAACAACCCATGACACCTTTGAAGATATCTAAACCTGTTATAAAATGATCTACATTTCAGGACCCTCATGGGGACTACACCATAAAACAAAGCACTGCACATGAATGTTCAATGACAAACGGTAAAATAAGGAAGCTAAAAGCTATCACTTCCTTATTTTCCTTCATCAGGAAACGAATGAAGTTATAAGGCAAGGGAGAAAGATCCTTTTCACCTGGAACATGTTTGCCCTAATATTTCTAATCAGTAAATAATTTGGGGGCTATGGGAAGGAAAACCATTGATCTCTTTCTTCGTGTGGATCCTTTCCCTCTTTCCAATCAGGGTAACAGACAGCTACCCTTCTTTTATGCTCCCTTCCTGCTCTTTCCTGAAATTTGACACACTCAATTTTTCACACTCTATTAAAACAAGTTTCTTTCACTCAATTTGTCCAACATAAAGTTGGAGGCAAAAGCATTCTAGACTATTACAAGGATGTGATTTGCTTATCAAAGTGGTTTTCCTAAGTAAGCACCTTAAACCAGGGGGGGAAAGGATAAAACTACCTTGATTGGATTGAAATACACTGACTTCAGGCATCTGGCTAGAATCCTCAGAGGAAGACACTGAAAAGACTGAGAGTTGTAAAACTGAAAAGGTTATAGTGTTGCATCAAGGGAACATGAAAGCCTTTGACATAGCTGACATTCTCAAAATTTGCAGCAACTATCTCAGGGCCAAAGGCAAACTCATCTTCTCCCTCTCAAAATCTGCTCAGGTTTCCATGACCCCATATCTCTTAATGACACCATTTTTCTCCCCATCGCTCAGGTGCAAAGCCTCTAACACTTCTCAAGAGCTGTGGATTCCACCTCTGAAATGTTTCTGACTTCCGTCACTTTTTTATTTCCATTACTACTCCTCTAAAACTTCAAGGTTGCATAACATTTCCCCTGAGCTGTAGCTTCTAACTCTATATCTATCTATGTTAATTGTTCCCAACTGGCCTTTCCTCACAGCAATACATCTTTCACACTACCTCCATATAATTTTTCTGATTGCTATTATGCTCTAGAAAACTCCCAGTGTCTAAAGTAAAAACTTCTTAGCAAGCATTTGAAGCCCATTGTAATCTGGTTTCAATTTAAGTGTGTTCACTTTTCATCCCCCAAACAGACAGTTCACTTTTCTGCACTAGACTACGCTCAAACTTATTTCCCCAAACAGAGAAGGTCTCTTCTTTCTGTTGAAATCATGTCTGCTAAAATCATACACACTTATGAGGTTCGGCTGAAATGTTACCTTCTCTATGAAACATTCTCAGATTCCTCCAGTTGAAGTTAGTCTTTCTTTCACAGTTCTCTCAGAGGTCTTGGAAGTTACCTTACAGCAGTGCTTCCCAGACTTTACTGTGCATCAGGCCCCTGAGGATGTTGTAGAAATGTGAATTCAGACTCAGTAGTTCCGGTTTGCAGGCTAGCACTCAATCCACTGAGCCACACCAGCCAGGGCCAGACTCAGAAGTTCTGGAATGGAGCTGAGAGTCTGTATTTCTAATTATTTTTCAGAGAATGCCCATGTTGTATAGATCTTGGAAATAGTTCCAGGAGCAGGGTTGTCATTTTTATCACAGTGCAGAATTTGTCACTATCCTGCCTTGTAGTGGAGTTTGCTGGGAACAGACCTCTTCCCATAAAGACTATAGGTAGGCCCTTGGTTATAATTATATCTCACACATTTCCTAGTCTGATGTCTTGCTGGCAATTCTAGTGAAAGATTTACTCAATAAAGCAATTGAAATAATATCCCAAATTAAAGTTAAGATTGTGGCTTATCTGAAAATGTATTCCCCTTTATCCTTGATGGCAGAGAACACTCTCATAGTGCAGAAAGTATATGACTTGCTGGGTAAGCACTTTGTTTGCCATGCGATTTGTTGCCCTTTCATTCACACGAAATAATTCCTTTTTTTACAGTACAATTGTTTGATCCCCTGAGGGACATCATGTACTGGCCTGATGCCCTCTGATATTATTGCTATTTGTTTCTATATTAAATGCTCCAGGTTGCAATATCATTGGTGATCTGGCTTTTCCCTCTATAGGTTTAAGGGTAACTTCATCTGATTTTCAAAAAATAGGCAAAGGCTTTGGAAGATTTATTTCCTTTGCTACCTTTTTTGTAGACTTTAGCTTTTATGACTATATCCCAAATGGCAGAGACTACTGGAATTCCTCTGGTCAGATCTGTGGGCATGGTAGGCAGCTTCTACAATGGCTCCCAGTGATACCCATTTTTCGGCTGTTCGTGTACTGTGTAATCCCCTCCCCTTGAGTATGGCTGGACTTAGTGCCTTTCTTCTAATGAGTAGACTATGACAAAAGTAATGAAATGTCACTTCCGAGATTAGGTTTTAAGAGACTGTGACTTCCTTCCTACTTGCATACTTTCTTTGACTTTTCTTTTTTTTAAAAAAATATATTTTATTGATTATACCATTACAGTTGTTCTATTCCCCCCTTCATTCCCCTCCACCCGTACCCGTACTCCCTCCCCCACCATTCTCCCCCCCCCTTAGTTTATAACCACGTGTCTCAAGTTCTTTGGATTCTATATTTCCCCCACTATTCTCGCCCTCCCCCCTATCTATTTTCTACCTACCATCTATGCTATTTTCTGTGCCTTCTCCCCCCTTCTCCCCCTCCCACCCCCCTGTT
>NW_028098001.1:8030435-8039027 GCF_014824575.4 Sturnira hondurensis | reverse complement strand
CTATTGGTTTCCTGTGCATCTCCCTTCATTTCAATTAGTTTAGCCTTCATATGTTCCTCTAATTTGTGACTTTGTTCCTCTAATTTGTGACTATAATCTACCAGTTCTGTGAGCATCCTGATAAATAGTGTCTTGAATTGTGCTTCTGAGAGGCTGGCAATTTCTTGGTCGCTTAGAGTTATTGGCTCTGGGACTTTGAGTTCTTCTTGCGCCATCTTTCGGGTTGTTCGTGCCTGTTCCATAGCAGGATCAGAGCCCTAAAGTGTTCACTAGAACAGGGCAACTAAGTCGCTGGGTTGTGAAGTTGTATGTGGGAGCGGGGTCAAAGAGGGACAATGGCTCTCACTGGTATTGCAGGGCAACTAAGTCGCTGGGTTGTGACGCTGTATGTGGGGGCGGGTCAAAGAGGGACTCTGGTGTCCTGTCCGCCGCCTGCTGCCATGGCCCTCACCGGTGCTGCAGTTGCTGCCGTCACTGGGGCCACACGTTTCGTCCCACTGCACGTGAGTGTGCCACCGCCATCAGCCCTCGGCCCCTGGGGCCTGCGTGGTCTGTCTCACTGTGCACGAATATGCGCCTGCAGTCTGCCCTGCACCCCAACTGGTTCCCGTCTGCCTGCGCACCTGGGTCGGGGGCCCTGTCCTGTCCGACCCTGCTCGCTGTTGGCTCCGCCCCTCTTACCATCCCCGTTGAACAGTTAGATGTAGTCGGGCTTCCGTCTAATTCAGTTTTCTGTCCTTTGGTTGTGTCTTTGTTTCTCCAAACCTTTGTTGTATTCAAACTTGGTTGTGGGAGAAGGCACAGTGTTTCCACCTATGCCTCCATCTTGGCGGAAGTCTGGCTTTTCTTACATGCACACATTAGTGAAGTAAATTGCTGCGCTGGAGAGGGCTCATGACAAGTAACTGAGGGTTGTTGGTAAAAACTGAAATTCTATGTTTATAGGACTGGTGTTTCAGGATCAAGGAGGCATCCTCTCAATTTGCTATAATCGGTCACATATAGAGCCTCAGTGTCTCCTTTATTACTTATTTGTTGACCATCATGGGATTTGTTATTTGATTTGGACTTACTTAGAATATTTTTTGTGCACCTTGGTTTAAGTTTCATAAATCTCATATCTCACTGCAATACATTTCTTGTTTCCCATTTTTGTTTGGTTGGGAGATACCATCATTGAAGTCTAAGAAATGTGGGCTACACCCAACACCAATGTGTATCTCTAATCATGGATTCTTTATATTTTTGGCAAGAGGGACCAAGTCTTGGAGTGAAAATCAGTATAAGAAGTGTGTGGAGAATAAATAGTACAGCTAAAGAAAAGAGGTATCTCACCAATCATGGGGCAAGGTCTAACTCTTGAAAGGAATGTAGATGCTATGTTGAAATTGATAGAGCTGGCCCTTTTCTCTTGCCTTTAGAAGCTTAGGAATTTCCTAAGAACCCAATGTTTGTGTGGGTGAGTGATCCAAAAGCAGTACTGGTTTCACATTCTAGTAAATCAATGCTGCATACTTAAACATTGAATCTTTCTTTTTCTTTTTGAAGTATGGCAATAAGAGTGCATCACAATAATAGAATGCTAAGTGTACCACTCTACCTTTGCAATGTATTTTCACAATGGCGACCTCACCACAACCTGTAGATAAAGTACTATACCAACTTTATCCTCAGTCTCTTGAAATCATATGAATATAATCACCATCAACCAAGACAAGTTGCTACTAAGGGCTCCTCACATTGTACTCCAGACACTTTCTATAGGTTCTTCTCACAACAGCTGCTACTGCTTTCTATGTGTTAAAGTGGGAACTTAAAGATGAGCAGTTCAACCCCATAAAGAATGCTGTTAATAGGATATGACAAAAACCAATTATACTTCAAGACTATAAGACTGGGTTTCAGGTGCACTGGCTTGACCTGGCTTTGCTGCCAGTAGCCTGGGTGGTCTTAAGCTGGTCACTCAAACTCCCTGAGTCAGTAAAATGATTTGGATGACCTTAAAAGTTTTATCCAGGTGTCAGGAGCCTTAAATCTCTAAAAAGGTTTTGAAGGGCTTATTTGAATTCTAAACAGTATTCTGGAAAGTGTGGACAAATCATAAACATTTATCTCAGAGAAGAATTGATGGATATTACTCTGTGAGCACAGAAAGCCCTAGTGCAGGTTCTGGAGGAAACAGTACACATTTGAAATGTCAGCAGTTACCTGACAGCAAACCCACTAACATCTGTGACATTCTTGTTGCTGCTGGCATTGCAGCCTGCAGGGATTTTTCTGTGCACTACTAGAGAGAGAGAGAGGACCGGTAAAATCACAAAAGGATGCTCCTTACAAATGCTTCTTTTCAAGAAACAGAATCAAACAAATGCTCATTGCAAACAATTTGTCTCTGGAATTAATTATAAAATGGAAATTGTGTTTACTTATTTCTGGACACATACACAAGTGAGTGAGAAAAAGATCATTAGGCATGCAGGAGGTAAGTTTTCAGGCTCTCCTAGGCTACAGGAAGTTGCAGGGAAGAACAATTAGGTAACTTGTTTTTCAAGTTTGGGTACATACAATATGATAAAAAAATTCCTCATAGATCTTTGCAATGAAATGTGATCTCTAAGTTACTTATACTTCCTTCCTGTCTCTCAAGGTGGATTATTCTCACTAACCTTACACTTCTCTCCACTACTGAGTGAGCTCTTGGCCAGCAGGAAGGGATCAGTCAGGAAGACATTCAGCTGATCCTTGTAGTTGGAAGTTGGGGGAAATATAAGAGTTAGTACAAAACAATGAAGCAAGAAGGTGACCATTGCTAAAGGAGATAACAGTAAAAAAACCACACGGTGCAGGTGCTGAGATAATACATTTCTGAAATTCTGACCAATTTTGTCCTCTTTTTAAAATTTGGCACCCTGGAATACTATGTTGAAACAATTAACCATATAACCCAAAGCAAATTTCCTTCATGATCTCTGAATGAAGGGTGTCCCAGACTGGTAGATAAAAAGCTGGCAGTTTCCCTTCACTTTGGTGAGATTGGGCAAGTGTCTGTGAACCATGAACCAGCTGAGCCACGAGGCTGTATTAGGGGTATCATTGTGACCTGTCTGTACAAGGGTTGGTTCCCCTGAGTTTTCCTTGCCCATGGCACCCAGGAGCTTCCTATGAAGAATTCACACTAAGGGAAGAAAAGTCGGTGCACATAAATTTGCTGTGAAAACAATGGACTAGAAGAGCGGGGAAGGTGATTTTATCTGCTGAGTAGAGACAATGCCATCAGCCAGTTCAACCTGAGCCCTTAGAAAAGAAGCTTTGTAAAAGTGACAGTTAATAATAAGTAATAATACAAAAATTTCACCTATTTTATTAATTAAATTCTTTGTTATATTTTTAAATTCAGACTACTTTTTAAGACCACTTTGAGGTTCAAAATAAAATGGATAGGAAGGTACGGAGAGTTTCTGATATGCCTGTTTCACCCACATACACATCCTCCCCCACTGTCAACATTCTTTACCAGAGTGGTGCAAGTGAGGACTCTATCCTGACACATCACATCACCCAAAGTCCACAGTTTACATTATGGGTCAGTTTACATTATTCTTGGTATTGTACATTTTCTGTATTTGGACAAATTTTAGTGATGACACATATCCATCATTATGGTCTCACATGGAGTAGTTTCACTGCCTTAAACTCTGATATTTTTAAGGTGCCGGGTCTTAGTGCTTCAGATTTTATGTAAAGTGGCAAGTGACAAATAAAGTGTAACTGAACTGTATTGAAGCACAGAGTCACAGGGCTAGACTATACAAGTGGAGCAGTAAAGAAGTAGAGGAGGATGCACAATTGGTACTACTGGATAAACATCATAGGCCAGGTCTCACGGGCTTCAACAAGAGGCCTTTAGGAATCCAAACCAGAAAGGAGGAAAATGGTGACCATCACATGGAATCTCAAAGGATTCCAGGGACTCCTAGAGGAATTTGAGAGGGCCAGAGTCACGGAAGTGTTTTTTGGGTTATACTTGGCATAACCAGATTTCTACCGTAATCTGCTATGGTTATATAAGAAAAAAGCAGATCATCCTTATGAAACTTTACGAACTGCTTTCTCTGTGATACCATAATCCTGTTGCTTTTTTTAGCAGGCTAATAAAACAGTTTTAATGAAACCAATAAGAATGATTACACCTACAAAAGGCTGGTAATCCTCACCTTGCAATCTAAGGCCCTGTAGTTCTGGGTTAATGAGTAAGGGCATTAATTGGTATTATGTTAGATGCAAAGGGATTCCTGGCATTCTGTGATGGCAACAGAAGCATTATTAAGAGCCACAAATAAAATAGCAGCATAATTAAAATATAATGTAGAAATTAAGAAGTTCAAAACTCAGTCTGATTTTCTGTTTATCCTGAGGCCTCTTGACAAAGAGGAGTGTCAAAAAGTTTGCTTTTTGAAGAAACCTCATTTTAATGTTTTAAATTAAATGCAGGCTATTATTGTGAAATCAGTACAACTTTGAAGTAATAAAAACTGTGCTACTTTGATTTGCTTCTTCCATGAAGATTTAAAAAGATGGCAAACCTACATACATTACTGATACTGGGTCATTTACCTAGTGCCAGTGACTTGTGGGGATCCTGGTGCAATTGGAAGGGACACAGAGACTTTTACATGCATCGTATTAGGTGCTTTTGTGAGCAACATAGTACCTACTCTTTGGTGGAATCTCATCAGGGCCCTGGTTCAAGTCCCACTTGCTAATTTCACAGAATTTATTAGTCCCAATATTGAATATCTTCTTTTATGGCATTCAGTTTCATCTACTTCCTATCATCAGTGCCACACACATAGCAGCGCAGGGGGAGAAGATCTTGATGCTTATGTGGTTTAGAAGTCATGTCTCATTTGACATACCATGATTTATGCCACTACCATTTAGTTCAGCATTCTGCATTTCCCCTCTATTTTTCAACCAAGGAATGAAATACGCAAGNCTGGCATTCTGTGATGGCAACAGAAGCATTATTAAGAGCCACAAATAAAATAGCAGCATAATTAAAATATAATGTAGAAATTAAGAAGTTCAAAACTCAGTCTGATTTTCTGTTTATCCTGAGGCCTCTTGACAAAGAGGAGTGTCAAAAAGTTTGCTTTTTGAAGAAACCTCATTTTAATGTTTTAAATTAAATGCAGGCTATTATTGTGGAATCAGTACAACTTTGAAGTAATAAAAACTGTGCTACTTTGATTTGCTTCTTCCATGAAGATTTAAAAAGATGGCAAACCTACATACATTACTGATACTGGGTCATTTACCTAGTGCCAGTGACTTGTGGGGATCCTGGTGCAATTGGAAGGGACACAGAGACTTTTACATGCATCGTATTAGGTGCTTTTGTGAGCAACATAGTACCTACTCTTTGGTGGAATCTCATCAGGGCCCTGGTTCAAGTCCCACTTGCTAATTTCACAGAATTTAATAGTCCCAATATTGAATATCTTCTTTTATGGCATTCAGTTTCATCTACTTCCTATCATCAGTGCCACACACATAGCAGGGCAGGGGGAGAAGATCTTGATGCTTATGTGGTTTAGAAGTCATGTCTCGTTTGACATACCATGATTTATACCACTACCATTTAGTTCAGCATTCTGCATTTCCCCTCTATTTTCAACCAAGGAATGAAATACGCAAGTAAGGTATATAAATTGAAGTGTACACTTAATAAATTATATATATGTGTGTGTGTGTGTATACACACACATGTACATACACACATTTGTGTAACCCTTGCACAGATTAAGATTTAGAAATTTTTCAGGTTTCCTAATGCCCCTTACTTGTTAATCCTACCATCCCAGAGGTAACCATTATTCTGACTTTTCATTACACAGAATGTACTTCTTTGTATCTGACTTATTTCACTTACCATCACATGAAATTTATCCAAGTTGATACATATATTAGATATTTGACTTTTTTCATGGCCATGCCCTATGCCTCTGAGTGAATCAACTGTATGTTACTTATTTATTCTACAGTTGATGGATTGTCTACAGTTTATGACTTTCATGAGAAAACCTACTCTGAAAATTCATGTATATATCTTTTGGTGGATATAAGCATTCACTTTTCTTGGGTATGTAGCTAAGACTGGGAATGAGAGATCAGAAAACAGGCCTAGGTTTAGTTTACTAGTTACGACCGTTTCCAAAGATTTTGATGGTTACTTGATCCCCATTCTTTCCAATATTTAGCATTTTTTCTTTTTAATTTTAAATTTTAAAATAATTATAGACTCACAGTAAGCTGTAAAAAATTATACAGGTGGGTCATGTGTACCCTTTAAACCAGTTTCTGTCAATGTTTACATGATACATAGCCATAGTATAATATCGTAGTCAGGAGACTGATGTTGATTCAATGTGTGCATGTAGTTCTATGCCACGTTACTGCTGTGTAACCAGCACCCAGTCAAGATACTGAATTTCTATCTCCACAAAGATCTCCCTGTACTCTCCCTGTCCAGCCACAACTAATCCTTTTTCTTCTGCCACCCCTAATTGTTGGCACCCACTCTTCATTTCTCCATCTCTATAATTTTGTCATTTCAAGAATCTAATGTAAATAGAATCATACAGTGATTAGCTTTATTCACAGAGGATAATTTCCCTGAAATCCACCTAATTTATTGCAAGTATCAATAGTTGTTCCCTGTTATTGCTGAGCAGTGTTCAATGATATAACATGACCTCAGGTCCTAGAGCATTTATCCAATGGGGGAGAGAAGCTGTGGTTGCACATTATGTAGCCTAACCAGATTATTCTTTTTTAAAAGGATTTTTATTTATTTATCTTTAGAGGGGAAAGGAAGGGAAGGGAAGAAGAGAGGGAAATATCAATGTATGGTTGTCTCTCATGCATTCCCTGCTGGGAACTGGCCTGCAACCCAGGTATGAGGTTTCTCCTTAGCTTACATTACATTTCTGGCAAGGATAAGCAAAATCAATGTGGAAATGGCAAATTTATTTATCACATTGATGAAAACTGCTGTTATATAGGTGCTTTTGATCTTTTATTTCCTTTTTGACAACAACAAAGAAATAAGGAAGGTATTATTATTGTTGCAGTTTAAAACTAAGAAAGTTGAAACACAGAGGATTTAATAGTTGGTTCAGAAACATAGCTAGTAAGCAGTAGGGTTGGGTTACCCTCTAAGTGACATCAGCTGGGACTGTGGCCATCTGGAGAATCTAGGAGGCTAGAACATCTAAGAAGACTCACTCACAGAAGTACTAGTTTATGCTGCTTCTGGCTAGAAGCTCAGCTGGGACAGTCAACCAGAATATCTCCATTTTCCTGCGTACAGCTGCTTCATGGAGCTTGGAGTCCTAACTGTATGGTTGCAAAGAAAATATTTCAAGCACGAAAGTAGAAGGTGCAGATTTTTTAAGGTTTCATTTCTGAAACTATACAGCAGAATGCAGTTTCGGTTGCATTCTATTGGTTAAAGCTGTCACTGGACCGACGAGCTGAGATCCAAATGGAGGGGATATTGGGGGATCGAAAAATTAGTGGCTGCTCTTAATCCACAAGTACTGACTAATTCAAACAAGAAACATACTACAAGAATTGCTAAAAGGGCTGCTTTAGGAAAGGAAGGAAAAGAGAGAGATAGAGAGGAACACAGGTACACAAATGGCAATGAGTAAGTACCTTTCAATAATAACCTTAAACGTAAATGGATTAAATGCACCAATTAAAAGACATAGAATAGCTGAATGGATAAGAAAGCATGATCCACACATATGCTGCCTACAAGAGACCCACCTCAGGTCAAAAGACCACCACAGACTAAAAGTGAAAGGATGGAAACAAATTTTCAAGCAAATGGACAAGAAAAAAAAAGCCGGGGTAGCAATTCTCATTATCAGACAAAATAGACTTCAAAAAAAGGGCCATAAAGAGAGACCCAGAAGGTCACTTCATAATACTCAAGGGAAAAATCCACCAAGAAGACATTAACCTCGTAAATATATATGCACCCAACATAGGAGCACCCAAATATATAAAGAAAATTCTGGAGGACCTCAAGAAAGATATTGATAGCAACACAATTATAGTAGGGGATTTTAACACCCCACTGTCTAAAATGGACAAAGCTTCCAAACAAAATATCAACAAAGATATTGCAGCATTAAATGACACCCTAAACGAAATGGACCTAATTGATATATATAGAGCCCTCCATCCCAAAGAAGCTAAATACACTTTCTTTTCAAATGCACATGGAACATTTTCAAAGATAGATCACATGATAGGACACAAAACGAGTCTCAATAAATTCAGGAAAATAGAAATCATACCAAGCATTTTCTCTGATCACAAGGGACTGAAATTGGAAACCAACCCACAGGAAAAAATCCAAAACACCCAAAATCATGGAGACTGAATGGTATGCTATTAAACAATGAATGGGTCAAGATTGAAATTAGGGAAGAAATCAGAAAGCTTCTGGAAACCAATGAAAATGAACTCACAACAACCCAAAACCTATGGGACACAGTGAAGGCAGTCCTGAGAGGGAAG